>NC_057936.1:49780039-49997539 GCF_018555375.3 Anguilla rostrata | reverse complement strand
CATGTCTAGTCTTTTTCTGTATATGCACTTGTCTGTGTGTGTGTGCATCTGTGCTCATATTTATATTTGTGTGTGAGCATGAGCGTGTGTGTGTGAGGGAGACAGTATTGCCTGTATGTATGTGTGTGTGTGTATGTATGTATATGTATGTGTGTGTCTGTGTGTGTGTGTATGTATGTATATATATGTGTGTGCCTTTGTGTGTGTGTGTGTGTGTGCGTGTGTGTGTATATGTGTGTGTGTATGTATGTATGTATGTATGTATATGTATGCGTGTGCCTGTGTGTGCGTATGTATGTATATATATGTGTGTGCCATTGTGTGTGTGTGTGTGTGTGTATGTGTGTGTGTATGTATGTATACGTATGTGTGTGCCTGTGTGTGTGTGTGTGTGTGTGCATGCATGTATGAGAGAGAGAGACAGTATTGTCTGTATGCGTGTGTGTGTGTGTGTGTGTGTATGTATATGTATGTGTGTGCCTTTGTGTGTGTGTGTGTGTGTGCGCGCATGCGTGTGTGTGTGTGTGTGTGTGTGTGTGTGTGTGCGCGTGTGCGTGTGTGTGTCTTTGAGAGAGACACTGGCCGGTACTTAAAATGCACCCTGCAGCCGTGCTAGTGCGGCTGCGGCCTGATGAAATGCGTGATCACAGGAGATGATAATAATTGCGGTGATAGCTCATTACAGCTCCCAGATGATTTGGAGCTGTCGGGGGAACGCCGTCCTCTGACACCGCCGTGGCCGCGCAGCATCACTGACTTCAGGCACTGATTGGTGGGATGAAATATTGCTGGCGAAAATTAAAAGGTCTCAATGTCAAAATAATTCATGATATGCATATCTTCCACCCTGATGAAAAAGCTGATATCTGGATTAGTTGGATAATAAAAGTGATCAGGGCTACAGTTAAACTATTTCCGCAGTGGAGTCTGTTTTATCAATGTCAAGCGGGGTGCATTAAAGGGTCGGGACGTGGAGAGAGGGAGAGAGGGAGAGAGAGAGAGAGAGAGAGAGAGAGAGAGGGGGGGGTCACCTGTGATTTGGAACCAGGATATCTGTCCTTATCGCCCCAAAATGTCCCATCAGTGTGTCTGCCGGCCAGCATTACCGTTCAGCAATATGGTGTGACATTCAAATTCCGCCGAATGACAGGTTATTAGAAGCAGAGAGCGGGCGGAACATAATTAACCACCATAACTTTGACCTGTAATGTGAAGTGATGGCAATATTGTAATGGAAGGAGAGGAAAAAAGCCACTCTGTTAAAACACAGGGAGGTGAGGGGGAACTTCCAGACCACAGGAGCTGATTTTAAAGCGACATTTCCATGGTTTATCTTTGTAATGGGCTGTCACCCAGATATTGAGATTTTAGAGCCGACTTTTTTCATTCACGGATGGTGTAAATTTTTTGATGGCTGTCGAAATGGCGCACACAGAGGTGTGTTCTTCAATAACGAGTCATTATAACAAATTCGTTTGAAAAAAGCTTTTGCAGCTGTGAGTCTACAGATTTTTATTTTGTTCGAACGGTGGCAAGGTAGAGCAGTTCAACTCTCTTACGTGAGTTTAATATCTGCTACTGAGCTATTAGCAATTGGACTTTCAAATAAAGTACAAATCAAGTGCACTCATTGCAAAATCAAAAAACAAAATCATGTCGGTGTAGCCTGTTTACTGAACAGAATTATGTTGTATTGGAACACAATGCATTGTGGTCAGTGGTAGTCAAGGAACCAATGAGGTCATTGATAATCACATGGCTTGATTTGATTTCCTTTCTTGCAGTTTTCAAGACTTAAACATGACTGATTTTCATAGGGTCTTCTTTTTGGTCTTCAATGCTTATTTTTTAAAACAATTTCACGACAAACAACCACTCCCCATAATTAATATTCACTTGAAAAAGCACAACAAATCATGAACAAACCAAACTGAAGTTTTGCCAGAAAAAAGCTTGAATGAGCCACATTATGCATGTACACTTTAGGCAGAAAAAAATCCTTAAATCTTTCGATTTGATTGTTAATTACCTTTCTCACAAAAGTCTGAACACTTTTTAGTGAACACTGTTTACACTGGCCAGGCAGAACAGAGGCCACAGCTGTTGAGCTCAAGGTTATTGAAGGCTTTTATTTTGCCAATCATATTAGTACATCTAAGTATTCTAATTACATTCAATAAGAGGAGAAAATAATATTGGCTGCGCAGGACATTCAACGCCTGTTACACAATTCAAAGCATGTTTACTGCCGCGTCTGCCTTCCTTTTCAAACAGCTACCGGACATTGGGATGAGCAATGAAACCCATCTGGTACACACATTACTCCAACTGTTGTGTGAACATGAGGGATATGCAGTTTATGCCCCAATACTACCTGGAAGATATATTGAGGTCTGTTATAAAATTCTGGTGCTGTCGACCGATTCCGCGACAAAGATGAAATAGTGAACAGAAATGGGCGTTGGCCGCGTCGGAAATTCTTTCTCACTTCCAGATATGGGGAAAAAGGAAGGGTGCCCAAGCGTCGCAGGCCTCTCTCTATTGTGTGTTCGTGGCACATCTCTCGCACAGAAGGTCTGCCGTTTCTGCTCACTCTCCGCGCTAACCCATCCTCACCCCCTTTCATAACGGTGGCAGATGGCTCCCGATGAATCCTTCATAATCATGTCAGGAAGGCTGCTCCGATCCCAATTCATCTCTTTAAAAACATTTCATCTGACAGAGAATTACACAAAGATAAAGGCAGCTGCAAGGCCGCGGCATTCTGGGACTGTCGTCGCGAAACAAGTGTTCCGTTCCCCCGTAATGTGCGAGGACTCCAGAAAGCGTCCAGGACGCGTATTTCTAAAATGGATACATTTATTTGCCTTTTCTGTTTTTTTCTCTCCCTCTCATGAATTGGTCTTACAGTTACCCCTGTGTGCCTGCAGAGCTACCCTTCCAAACGCTCCCTCTTTTCCTGTTCTTTTTTTCCCTCTTCTGATTTTTTTTTTTGTAACCCCACCTCCCCTCCCCCCCACTCCCTAGGCCCCCCGTGGCCCCTCCCGTGGGACTCAACCGTCATTAAGGGTCTGATAATTGTGGATCAGGTGAAGTTTGTTTCACCTCATTTCAAGGTCATGCACCACTAGGACCATTTTCCTGACTGAAAGGGCACGTAATTTCACAGCCGTGTACTCCTCATTAATCCCTCCTGAGTGGGTGCTTAGAAAGTTCCAGATCACAGATTTGTTTTTGTCTTGTTTTCTGACTCACTGCCTCTCCCCACCATCGCATTAACCCTTACGCCAGGCCTTGTGAGCACCCCTCCTATCACACCCCCCCTCCCCCCTTTGCCAGCTACTCGCAGACAATGTCTTTTTGGTAACGTCCTGAATTTATAGATGAATTAGCTCTCCCGCAGAGGTGAGGGCAGATCAGGGCGTAATGAGAATAAACGCGAGCCAGCGCCTCACCTCTGTATCAGTCACCTTGTGCAGTGTCGTCCTGTTACTCGCTCTGAACCGAAGAGAGAGCCCAGGCCACCTGGAAAAGCCCTTTCATGAGGCAGAGTGCACAGAAAGCCAGAACCTTGCTAACAAAAAACGGGCTTCTGGTTACGTACCGCATTAATATAAATTTGTCTTTTTTTCTACTTGACATACTTTAATCAAGGTTTTTGGGTTTAAAGACAATATGTTGAGAATAAAAGAGTGGATGTAATGTATGTTGTAGCATTCTAGGGCCTGTAGTTATGCCAGTGAATTGGTGGAGAATATCACGCACTTGTTTTGGCTACATCGTATTCTTGCATGTGGAAACAATCGTAATTCAGCATTGAATTTCCTGAAGAAGAAGTCTATAGAATTATATATGCACGTTCATTTGCTTGTATGTGTGTTTCTCTTTGTTGATATCTATATGTGCTTGCCTGTGTGTAAATGAAGCCAATTTTTACATTTCATAACTAGTTTCCTTTAACTTTTTGTCGATATTGAATTATTCATGAGAAAAACTGAAGAACTTTAATTAACATAAAATAACAATTTGCAAATTTATGGAAACCACTAATTACTCGCCTTATTTGCCATGACTATGATATTAAATATTCATAAATGTGTGATTATTTCTTTGATTTGACTGGGGTGTGAATTTACCCACTATTTTCATGAAATGGAAGAGGAGAGCTAGGGAAAGCTGGGAAGAATAAGACAAAGAGGACAGCACGCACTGAACAGATATATTAAGACTTACACTGAAATCCACTGCTCAGTGTTCATCTAGAATGAGATGTTAAATTAATTTGATTCATTTATTTGAAGGTGGAAAGAATATAAAATTTAGCAGCTTCTGGTTTTAATGTGTTTTAAACCAAACAAGAGGGCTAGGTTTTTCTGAAAGTACACAGCAGGCTTTGCAACTGAAGAAAACGATTAAGAAGTCCAGTTGCACGGTTCCCACATCCTCATGCATATGGACACTCTTATGCCACAAAATCACACCTCCGCTGCCATCCATGCCAGCATTTTTATGATGGACATGGTGTAATAGCAGAGAGGGCCTGCTTCCTGTACAGCAGCAGGCCGTTTCTCCAGTCTAAAAATGCATGACTGCTTTCAGCGCTCAGTGTTGCTGTCTGTTTATCACTGCTGTCGAGCTTTACAGAAGGCCACACACAGGAAGTTCTCGGAACTAAATTCTGTAAAATCTCATGCACTATGCCTCAATATAATGTAAAACTTAACAAACTGGAACTATGCTCAGACACATAATAGCGCCTCTTGTAAACGCTACAAATTGCCCCCGTCTGACAGAAGCCTGTAGATCGGTCTCAGTCATGAGCTTTGAAGACTTGGGCCCCAGCTGGGACTGCTGTCAGCTGAGGTCTCCCCTTGTCAGAATGTCTGTGCATAATGTATGCGTTCGGCCCAAAATTTATTAGTTTGTAATATCAGAATTAATTACCGATATTTCTCCCAAACTGAATGACGTTGACGAAAACACTAAGTGCAGGCAATTTAGCTCTATTTGCACATTAATTTGGGCCCACCTGTGATGCTGAGTGTGCTAAGTAGGTACATCAGTTTTCATTACAGCTCTTACAGAGTGGATTTAGTTAAATTACAGTATTAATTATCAAATTTACAAGGTATCAGAGTGACAAACGGCTCTGTGGAACTTCATACCTGAACCTCCTGTTCTTTCGGTAGATACTTTGTTCTGGTCCTTGACATGACCTTCAGATCCACTGTGGCTCGTTAGAGTTGCGGCTCCAAACCGGTTGGAATCATACCAAAGGTTTGTTCTGATCTGATCCCCACTCATGTCAAAACACTATGAGCTGACAGAGATGCATCCTTTTCAGGTTTGTCTGTGAAAAACAAAAGGAATGAGTGTTAGCTTGAATTGGCCTGATGAAGTATGTCTACATCATCTGTAATGCGAGAGTGTTTGATAATGAGTGTGACAACATTGAGAGTATTCTGAGGCGTGTTCCTCAAGGCCTGACTGACCAAGCGCATTGTGGTCAAATCGGTTAACCGTGCTGAGCTGTCCTTCACATTATGCACCAGGAGTTGGTCTGAGTATTTTGAGCAAATTAGCAATTCGATAAGATGTCTGAAGTAGGAGATGATTGATGTTGTTGATGAAGAAGAGGATTGTATACCGTGGTTTAGATACTCTCAGTGAAAGGCACTCAGACCAAGCATAGTCAGGGATATTTCAGTCAGAGGTAATGCTCTTGACATGATCTTTGTCCTGCCCACACTATGTTCCAGAATGCACAAATGTACTCATAAAAATATTTTGCCATGTATTCATTTGTTAATGTAATTACCAATAGTTACTCTCTGTGACACCTGTTCAGTCTTCTTAATTTTAGCACAATGTTGTAGCAGTGCTCGTTCCCCTGTGCGAAACAGTGTCAGTATAGCATTACGGTTGGGGAACTTGGCATGCAATTCCAATACTGTGGGTTTGATTCCCAGGTGGAGTGTTCTTATATGCTTGATCAAAGTACCTAACCTGAATTACTTCAGCTGTCTAAATGGCTTGTATGCACTAAGACTGTAAGCTGTGCAAGTCGCTCTGGATAAGAGCGTCTGCTAAATGCCTTAAATGTGAAATGTTGAAATAACAGCACTTAGCACCCACATCTAGTGTACAGACTATCACCCTCTGTCTACTCCAATGACAGATACAAGTCTTTCAGAGCAAGGATGAAGTGTGCCACATATTGCTCAGTGGTTCCCCCCACTGTAAAAACTACAGCGGTTCTACAGTGGTGTTTTCATCATGCAATAGGCAACCATACGTGAGCATACTGGAGCTTTGCTAATTTCATGTTTTATTAAATAATATCCATTGCATGGCTAAGGATACAAGCTTTTACATGGTCCTGGAAAGGCTTTGTCGGTTTGCATGGGTGTCAAAATTAAGCGAAATTGAACCATGTGTTAATGAGCACTGCATTCATTCCACCAATTTGCTCCCTTTCTATGAACTCATAAATCTGCGTATGCTGATTAGAATCTTACCGCCACATGCACGAGTGAAACCATGATCCGTTCTGTCTGCCGAAATTGCACATGGATACGCAGAACTCTCACGTCAGCTGTTTAAGACATGTAGTAGGCTCTGTGAACTTAGGAGACTTCTGCAATGCCTTTGTTTTGACAGTAGAACTTACGCGCATGCGTCTACACGCGCGTTTGAAATCACAGGATAACGTACAGAGCTGTACATCCTGGGCTACATGATCGAATTTGCAGACGGACACAAGTCGGGGCGACCTGTCCTGATCTGCTGGCGCTCGGCTGAAATTCATCATAGGGCTGGATTTCAAAGAACGGAGGGCTTAATTTAGCCACTGGCTGAAGGTTTCCATGTTGTAAAGCACTGTATTAATCATAATTGCACAACACCATTAGTCTATATGTCATTCTATTAAAGAAATCACATTATCATACATTTCATTAATTAAAGTCTAACCCAGCCAATCTACTCTGAGGAGCGTCGCAGCGTCACATCCAAAGGGGAAGAGATGTGATTGGGGAAGGGGGGGGGGGGGCAGCTCTGCTGACAGTCTCTCATAAGGCAAATGAAAGGTCTCCATTTGCATGTCAGGAGCCCTTTGGGGCCTGGTGGGGGCGATGCTGTCAGATCAGCTGGGAGGCAGATCTCTCTCAACAAGGGTTCTTGCAGCAGCTCAAACCGCGGACTGCGATCTTCGAACCTTTCGGATGCTCCTGGCAACATGGCGGCAGTGACCGGGACCAACACGGCCGCTCGTTCCTCGCTACGCAAGCCAACGTGGAGGGCCGTGTCACGGACAACTGGCGTGATGGATCTTAAAAGTGCTCTTCTGTGGGGGGGGGGGGAGCCCTCTTGATGGCTCCACTTGTCCAGCGGAGGGAGCGGGTCACGCGTGACGCCATCGGGCCGCCATCTCCTGAGAGCAGAAGTGCTGTGATTATCGCGTGCACACGACACTTCAGGTGGGCTTCCGATAGGCACTGTGGAGAAAAACGAAAAAAGAGAAAAAAACGAAAAAGTTAATGAATGACAGAAAGAGGGGGGGCATGAACCACACACAAAAGGGCCAACGCGGAGAGGGAGCATTTGCATAACTGCTGAGAGGGGTCGAGTGGGTGTATGTATCAACAGGGACCTCCACACCGTGCTCCTCTCCCATCGAACCATTGTTCACGAGTGACAGATCTACGCCAGGGCCATTCGTCTGAACCAGAGTGGCTCCTCCACAAAGTTGGGAATTCAATCATTTCAGTCATTTCATTGCATGTAAATAATCACACAATGCAACAATAAATTGTGTAAACCATTCTGGGCAGCCCAAGAGGGCAAATTGTTCAAATTGAGCAATTAAAAATAACAGACTGAAAACATGGTTTTCTTTCATTTACAAAAACGAATAAAGCGCTTTTCTTGCCTTCCTCCTGCCTTCAGTATTTCATCATGTCCCCTTATCGCCCAGATTATTTCAACAGCTGATGCACGTTTCACGAACTTTGACCCTGGCGGTTCTATGTTACCAAAAAACAATGTCGCGTGAGGCGTCCGCCGCGGCGCCCGGTGCGCTGGAGAGCCCGGTGCGCTGGAGAGCCCGGCGGCTCTGCGCGGCCCCCTCGGCGGGCCTGATTTGCATGTGTACTGTGTGTTCAGCCACGCTGCAGTGTTGACCTGTGCTGTCATCTCCCTGATTACCTCCCTGATTCACTTTCCTTGTTTAGTAGTGTGCAATCAATCATAATCAATTAGCCGAAATGTTGAATCATTAAAACCATTATCATTAATTAAAATAATTATCACTTTCTGCCAATGCTTCATTACCAGTGTTGTGTAACGTGTCTGCCGCCGACAAGACTTTCTCTCTCTTTTTTAACTCCGAAGAAAATATCTGAATGGGAAATAGAAGCAAGCCCAGCTCTCAGCACGCAGCTGGCACTGGTGAATTGTGTTGCGTTTGACATTGTAAACATGCACGTTTTGGGATGAAATGGTAAATTTGGGTCTTTTGATGTATTAGAAAAATAGTGAAAAGGTGAATACTCCCACATTTTGAGGGTATTCAGAAATTTTATTAACAGTATGAAGAAAAAAAGAAAAAACCTTTCAACTAGAGAAGCAAACAGATTCACAAAGGGAAGTGGCAACCAAATATACCTTTATATAATAAATGCAGTTTTGACAACACGTGAGGGACTCACATAAGTGAATGACCACTGGCCTAATGTCATTGTGAAAACAAAATGCTCATTAAAAACGTGGCTTCCAAGGAGACATGGGAAACGACAGGGCTCCTCCTGCACGTACCTGTGACATTGAATGCCCTGTAGTCTCGCTGTCTCAGAGAGCTTATCCTTTTCAAATAATCAAATGTTACAGCGCTAGCTCCATGCTCCCTCATGCTTGGCAAGCACTGTCTATTTTTCTCCGAGATGTACATCCATACTCTTTAAGGAATGGAACGGGGAAGACCATTAATGATCTGTAAGCGTCCCGGAAGCGCGCATCCGAGAAGCCCCCGGGGAGGGAATGGTGCGGAGGCAGGCTCGGACCGCCATGCTTAGTCAGGACAGTAATTCCATCTTTCCAGACCATTGTCAGCCCGCCTCTCCCTGACGCTCCCGCTTGAACCTGGAATAGACCTGTCATTTTCTAAGCTCCAAATAATTGCTCGTGTCAAATTTTCCTTGAAAGCAACTAGAGCCTAAGGGCCCGCAGGCGCGTGTTCGCTTCAGCTGGGTACGTGTGTGTGTGTGTGTGTGTGTGTGCGTATGTGTGTGTGTATATGCCTGTATGCATGTGTATGTTAGTGTGTATACGTGTGTATAAGTGTGTATGTTTTTCTGTTTATGTATGCATATGTATGTAGGAGTTTGTGTGCGTGTGTGTGTGTGTGTGTGTGTGTGTGTGTGTATACGTGTATTTTCTTTCTTCCTCTCTTGGGTCTTCCATTTTAAGACCTGGCTGCCACAGTTCCCTGATCAGTGGATGGTGATCTATGGGGCTCTATGGGGCCCACCTCTCCCCCCGCCTCCTTGGGGAGAGCAGGGGTCCCGCTGAGGTCTGATCATGCAGTTAGAGCAGGTGCAAATGGGATGACCCTCAGTAAAGACTGTGCTGTAGCCAACCCTGAACAGTATTAAATCACTGGCCTACGATGGACACAGTAAAGGCTTTTTTTCCTTTGCGATGCTGCCTAAGATGGAGCCGGCCTGTGGCTTGTGTCCCAATAGCCTTCCATCCACCATTTTCTCACTTTCTCCAAGCGCTCCAGCATGTGGGGCACAGGGTGGCACTGCAAAATGCGCCACCCCGCTCGCGCCCAGCAGAGCCACAGCAGTGCAACAGAGATGCCCTGCCGAGTGCAGGAAGCGCACCACTGGCACCCTGTCCACAGGAATCGCCACAACCGCCATTACGCAGAAGTGAGGGTGGGGGAGAGACTGGGCCTCAGTGCCGAAGCTGGACTCTGAGGGAGCAGGGATCCGGTCGGGCTGTTGGACACGCACAGAGGGCTCAGTGAGCAGCATCACCTTTGTCTCCAGTGTATATAGCCTTCTGCCAAGAGATGGGTTTAACTTCCAGAATTTTCTGATCAGAAGCATTTTAATGACACAGCTATAAATACTGTTATAAATGTTCAGGAACAATTTCTTTAGGTAGGCTGTTTTCCCCCTTAAGAGAATAATTGATAGATTGATAATCATTTAATGATTATGCCCATAATTTTATTTTTTATAAAGATAACATTGTAATATGAGTTAATTATGTATTCAACCTCTTACAATATCAATTTGCATTATATAAATAGCATTTTACACCAGTGCAGCAATGGCACCTTCTTGAACCATTTTGCTCTTAAAGAGTTCATACAAATGAATTCTCAAGGGTACACATCAAAGTCTTTTATTTATAAAATCAATACATTTATTTTCATCATTAGAAATGAGAAAATATGTCAACGAGGCATATATAAATAAATCTGATTTTGCGGTGCATGGCAGTAAAAGTGCATTGAGGATAACTCTGTCATCACAGGGATAGGCCCCGAGGATCACTGGAGTAGAATGGCCTGTCTCCACAGCCACGCGGCCTGTTTATGATAAAAAGAACTTATTGGTGTTAAAATGAAAGGCAGGCCTTGCTGGCTGTCATGCCATAAAGGATGCAGTCAGAGAGCGCAGACATGATTTCATGGCTAATGATTCCCACACTAATATCTCTGTGAGCCGCGGTGAGGATAACCAAGTTGAGCTGTCTTAGCTCAAATGATTCAATTAGGCCAGCTGTCCCTGTTTGTCATGGCTCAACTCGCTTTTAAATTACCTATCCAGAGCCCATACGTGCCTCTGCATTGAACTTACCAGCTCAACAATTTCAGAAAAAAAGGAAAAAACCGGAGAGCACGGCAAGGAATCAAGCCAAAGAACGTAATAACCACATTATCCACTTTACTGCTGAGTGCAATTACTGAAAATAAATTTGACTTTTGTTTCTTATCTGCCCTGTTTTTGTGGAGGATCTTCGTTGCGGGGTAAGTGGAACCTCTCAGAGCATGCTGCCGTGATTGGTGAGATATGCATGAAAATCTGATCTCTTTTGGAGCTGCAACGTAGCCCCTGTGTGGGGAATGCAGTGTCCAAACACTGTGAAGGTCACATGGAAGAAAGCAAAACTGTGCGCTATGGCAATATCCAACAGAACAAATTGACACAGAGCTGCAATGTGATTTAACAATCTCCCGGCCCCACAGTGTGACATGCATTATCAATGCAGAAGTCAAGTCTTTAACACTATTAAATATTAAGACACACTTAAGGATTATTAATGTTTGTGAAGCTAATGTATTTTAGGAGCAAGGCCTTTCCTCTTATTTTAATGCAGTTAAACATGTATCTATGTTAACTAACCTCATCAAATTTAATTAACACAATAGTCACTTTTGGATCATGGTGCTGCCTACTTGAAATGAGAAAGGATTATGGGGTGGCATGATAAGAGAGGACAGGGAAAGGCATATGATCTGTCTGAAACAACACCCTGTCAAAAATAATGCTGTAACTTGGAAAATGCCCTCTGTAATTTTATTCATAAATGTTAATATAGTGGTATTGTAAAAGCTAGCTAGAATCCCAAGATGTTCCTATCCAACAGATGTACAGAATTAGTCAGTAATCAACAGCAAAATGTCTAGGAGTGGTGTAGGGTGTAGGTTTAACACAAAGGTTTTAGACTTAAGGGAAGCCCTTTGCATCACCAAGATGATTAGTATGAAATGGGGTGAAATAGCAACCATAAGGGATTAAGTAGTCACAGGTCATTAAGCTCTAATTCACAGCATCCCAGAATTCCAAGGCAGACAGGGGGATGGCATGACTATTCTGCATATTTATTTTTGTTATGAACTCTGGCCATTAAAAAAAAATCAATGAAACGTGTTCCACAATTCCTCTTAATTTATAATAAGAGATGTTTGTGCATCATGTCATGTACACAATTTCATGTTTGTTTTGAATAAGCATTAAGTAACACAATATCTAGCATCTGAATAAAAGAAAAATTACAATTGTAGGCGTACAAAGAAGAAGAAGAAGAAGAAGAAAAAACGCATGTCCATGCAAGTACAGTACCTGAAATACCAATCTCTGTAGCTACGACAAATATTGCCTGAGCCAATGTCAACTCAACTGTGAGTGATACCGTGCATCTCTGTGAATACAATGCACTGCTTTTGCGGACATATCATGATATGCTTCATGAATATTGTGCACATGCTTATGCGTCCATGTAAATACATCCAATATTTCATTTTTTCACTTGACTTCAACACTCGGGTTTATTTACCCTAATATAATATGGTATATAAGCAAGGAAAAATGTAAATGTTAATGAGCACGATCTGTCTGTGGAGAACAAAATAAGGTTAGCAAGGGGCTGTGGTATTGCAGTGCTATGTTTTGCAATCGCGATTTACTTTTCCGGAATTGCTTATGGTCAAATATGACAGCGTGGCAGCAGATAAAGAGATAACAAAACAATAAGATCCCTCCATTATTGCCTTCGTTAAATTTGATATGGCTCACAATTTGCCCTGGAGTGAGTAACAGTGGGTTATGCTGAACTATTTATGAATAAAACAAAAGCTGCCTCCAAAGTATTGTGCGAAAATGAGCCTCTGAAGTGGCTCTCTGTTGCTGGAGCACCCTGATTGTGTCTGCCTGACACATTGGTCTTTTCTGAGATGAGCCACAGATCCAGCCTCATTTATTTTATATTGGCTTAATTCATTCTGAGGGAGATTATAATAATGTTTATGAAAACTTGAATGGAACGATTTCTCAGAGACGGAAGTGAAAATGGGTAATTGCAGCCTAATCCTTTGAGTCTGCAATTTAGGGGAAGACTCCCCAGAGTAAACATCAAAGCGCTATTTCTTTAAGAAACCAAATAAACGATGATAATAGATAATAAAACACACAAAAATGGAAGGCGGTAGCATACACTATAGCATAGGGCAAGTATGTTCTGAACCATGAGAAGCTGTTTCATGACTGGGGTGGAAGCAAAGGCAGATTTTTTTTCAGCAAGTTTGGTCACTGACAAGAGAGAAAAAAATGAGAAAAAAGTAACATTTTCGTTTGTTGGACTCCATTAATGGTATATATTATCGGGCACTGGGACCCTAATCATGAGAAGACCTTTTATGAAACAAATATTTTGTTTAGCTGTATTTCATGACCTGGCTTTAAACCTCCTGCAGCTCTCTGCCTGCATCACTGTGCCGAGGCTGTGGCTTTTATGGGAGCCAGAGAGTGTGTCCTCTGCTCAAATTCAGCAGTTGGACAGGAGAGGGGTACAGAATAGTAAGGAACAGCAAGGGTAGTGTTAAGAATGACACGACAGCGCCACACCCAAAACAAAAGAAGTCTTACTTCTGTTGCAGTGTATTTGACAATATTCATTTAGAGTTAGTGAAATATTCATAATTATGTCTTCATCTTTTATTGAGTAGTGAAGATATGGATTTGTAGATAATTTATAGGAATGAATTTTGATCACGCTTTTAAAATGTTTTTAAAATATTCATTATATGGTTTAATTTTAAGCATGTATGATGTCTTGCTGAAAAAATAAAAACAAAATAAATAAAAAAACTCTTAATAATGGTATAATATATGCATTTAGACTGATCTGCAAAACAAAAAGAAGTTATTTATAACTACAATGTTTTCGAGCCTACTTTTAAAACCTTTGGGGTGGAAATATCTCATAACAGTTAAATATAGTTCCTTTCTCTGTAGTGTTTTCTGCAGTTGGTCTGGGCAGGCCTGATGCGATTCTCAAGCGTTGCAGTGAGAGAGGCAGTTTGAGCTGTCAGGGTGCTGAGTGGACGTGTGCTTATTACAGTGATTGAGAGAGCTGACTTCTTCCTACCGATGGCAGGCAAAGGGAAAAAAGACATGTCATATTCATACAGCCGAATTAACACATTTAAAAGGCTGGCCACTCGTTAACTCAATTCACATCTATCGCTGTCACTTTTCTGACCCACCGTGTAACTGAGGGAAAAAAAGAACAATGGGGGTGGGGGGTTGTTGCTGCCTGAATTTACTGTACACTCACACAAGCACACATGCATACATATAGTTCAGATGTGCACTGCTGAAATCCTAGAAGAATAATGCATGCCAGTGTTTTGTAATTTGGTAAATTGAATTTGGGTTAAAGGACATTATTTACCCCGTTGTCCATGTTTTTGTTGTTGTGAATATTGGTTTGTGAACCAGTTTCCGAAAACAACAACCTCGTTGTCCGCTCATCCCCACAGAATGTGCTAAGATAGCCAAGTTAAATCAATAACTGGGTGATTATCAAATCACTTTAAAATGAAATATACATACATACATATATCCTATATGTGCATAATCGTTCCATAATAGCCCACAAAGTATAAACAATTATCAATACAATAGAACGGAATAGCATACAAACCACTCGTAAAGTGAATGAGAGTAAATTACTGATACATGCTCGTCATAACATTTCCGGTGTAAAATTACTTAACAGTCACAGTCCAGAACACAGTCCAAGAAACAAAGGTTTGGCACTCACTTGAAGAATGGAGCCAGGCAACTATGGAATTGAAAAAAAATTTCCTTTTGTACTGACCAAAAGAAATAAACTACTTTGCACTGTGATTGACCTCTATGCCTGCTCAGACACACTAGCCCCAGAACAACCCAAGCTCATTGTGAAATGACAATGGTTACCATGTCGTTCTACTTAAATATTCTCAATTTCCCTCATCATGTCTATGGTTCTAACCATTCATTTTAAACACAAAATAAAAGAAACACTATGTAATAATAATACTACAACCGCTTTTATTTAGTATATTGCAATGGCATCCAGTGGACATGATGTGCATTCAACTGCATCAGTTGACCTTGCCAGTTGATATGTGTCTTTATCCAGACCATATAAATAAGCACTCAACAACGTTGTGATTTCAGTCAGTCTTTTGTGCCGAGGGTTACCGTTCGACTTGGAACAGAAATCGGCGATCGCATTCCAAAAAGATGGCTGTGAAATGCAGGGAAAGATTATTGGCTATCGAAAATGGTGTGATTTCACAGTAACTCACAATGGGTTATGCATGGAGAGGATCGCAGGGAGCTGAAGAGGAAAAGAGGCACAGGCTATTTTAAAACCAGGGCTGCTACTCAGGAGGCCAGTGGGCTTTTGGAGACTTGAACAGAGTCGCCTGTTTCCATTTAAGGTGGATTTACAAAAAGGGAGGTGGCAACGGAGAAAACGCTACAGACGGAAATTTGAAACCTCTGTCATGCAACGGCCAAGCGCTCCATGCTCCCTGAACATGTATGAGTCAGAATTCTATACGTGTATAAATACTGTATTAAAAACTGAGCAAGTGAAATAAAGTAAAAAATCGTTTTTGACCTGGTGACAATGAAAAGATCCCATTGTTCCAACTACAAATGGTGCAATGGTAAAACATGACCTTGGTTTATTTATCTTTTTTTGGGAATTTCTTTTTTAAACATTCTTAATATTAAATGATTTATCAATAAGGCCAGAGCCAATTCCAATTTTGAGGTTCTGTTCAGCAACTAATCTTCATCACAGCACATAGTGTGGCTGTCAACAATAGTATAAAAGCCTATTCTAGATTATTGTGTATGTGCATGTGTTTGATATGATCTATACACATATTTATAAGTACAGAATGCAAATCGCACAGCAATCTGGCCTGATTTATTCAGCATAATCCTATGAAAACACTTCGTTAGCAAGATGTCAATCTCTGCCTTGTGCACGGTCACAAAGCAGAATACATCTCGTTTCAAGCTGTGTGCTTTGTTTGACTGTAGAGCCGGGCTCTACAATCTGCACTCCTCTCTACCTTAAACATCAGGCAAACTGCATTATGGGACCCAGGCCATGCCAAAACCAAATTTGGAGAGCGTCCAGCACTTCATTGGAAAGTAATGGTTTTCAGTGAACTGAGTTATGACCAGCTGTTTGCAGACAGTCTGTGACATACTGATAGAGCAGAACACCGTATGTTGCTTTCCAAATCAAATGATACAAGAAGTGTGACAGAGTGGAGAAACATCTGTCATTAGCAATTTTCAGCACGCTCCACTAATTCTGGACAAAATACGGGTAATGAAGTTACCGCAGGAAACTTCAAATACTGTCAGCGCAACAAGGATATAAGAAGCCAGTTCTTATAAAAGCCTGTAATCTAATTCATTTGTTGTAAGAAACACAGAGAGGAGAGTAATTGTTTTTGATCACAGTGTTTTTTAAAATGCAAATGGCAAATGTTCTCCGTTGATCAAAGGCATAAAATCAAGGATGGGGCAGCGAGGCACGTCTTTTATGCCGATACCCTTCCTCAGTGTGGCGTCCACGGAAGGAGCGCCCATCCGGCTGAGATGGCGCTCTGACGCGCCCGGCTGTCACTGCTCGCTCACCCCCGACGCTCAAAATCAATACCTCTCCTGTAATCTGTCATCAACAGAAAGGCTGCCCGCCGCTAATTATTCAGGGGGCCGTGGGCATGATTTAAATTTGCTGGTTTTGCGTCGCGGCCGCCATTGTGATCTTAGTGCCTCTCCGACAACGTCTGCCAATTCCGAGCCCATTGTCATCAGCCCTGTTGTACGATAGGGCTTGGGACTGATTGTGTGAAACTGAATCGATGACTGGAGTGTAGGGTTCCATGTCTGGTTGGGCTTCATAGTGCAATGACGGCAGAAGCAACTGACTGAAATTTCATTGTTGAATGTTCACACCAAATAAAAACGTTTCTGTAAGGGGATAATTGTACACCTTCATATAAATTCCCTGTACAATGAGATGCCATTGTATTGTAAACTGATCCACAGCATGACATCTACCAGAAAGGTACCCATTGAATATAAAACAAAATTACTGACATTTTTGGTCTGCCCTGTACAATTATTATGAGTTGCTGACATTGTCAGGCTCAGTTAGATGTATAAATGTACCTGACAACACAATTTATTCTCGATCTGTGGGGTTCAGAGGGGAGGACACAGGGTTAAAGTAATGAATGCGTAGTGACTAAAAAAAATAAAAAATCATTCAGCTGTTTGTTCACCGCAGGAAAACCATGAGCTTTCAAATATATCACAGAAATAGCTGGATTCCCTTTCAAAGCAAATGTTGTTTGCTTTGTTGTGTCTAGATGGTGAGGCACATCACAGGATACGAGAGTTCCTGTGCCCAACGTCTGACTGTGATCATTGTTCCTGATGATTTCCCACGACTCGATAAAAAGTGCCTCCGCACAAAATGACAGTCATACATACATCAGAGCGATGGGCTGCTTTAACAGTTGTTAGTTTAAGAAGTGTAAGAGTAGGGTGGGCGTACTGAAGCAATGCTCTGAGCACTGTGCAAACAAGGGGCCAATATTTGGCATAATGCTCTGCAACAGAAGGACCATAAAATTGTGAGCGTGTTAATATTGCGTTAATTACAATGGGTGCCACATGTTAAGCAGAATGTTCTACCGTTGCAGATCTACTTAAAAGTTTTTAAATTCTTACAGCTGATAGCGCCAGAGTAATTACTGAAATGAACAGTTGGAGACGTCGACTATAAACCGTTTCTGCTGGAACGCTGCCCCAAATCTGATTTTCTGTATTACCTATAGTAATTATTTGTGTATTACTGTGCATGCTTGTGAATGAGCAGCAGGATGGAAATGACAATAATTACCCATAATGCTCAAGGACTGATGACACCCCTCTTGTAGAACAGCACGTCATTAATATGCAACACCTCTGGCAGTTCTGCCATTTTCAAATCCTTGCAAGATTGATTGAAATAATTCAGCCAAACACATCTGTCAAAATATGTAAGCAATCTTGGAATGTAGAAACGCTTTTCTTATTCAAGTGGATGAATGAAAATTGATAGACTCTGCCATTATGGGAGCACTTATTTGCAAAGTCTACCTCATGTACAGCTGCACAGCAACATAGAAAGACAGAAACAAAATGGCTACTGTCAATGTTTCATCTGATACTGTAATTATTTTTGTAAGACGCCTCAAAGCAGTCCTAACTCAGTCCTTACAATCCTAGTTCATTTTCAGATTGGAATTGATGAACAACATACTCCTCACATACCTGTTGGGCCCCAGTCCTCTCAAACGCCATGGTAACCTGCGATAGCACCAGGCTTCATCGGGCTGCATCATCCTTGCTTACAGTATGCACTGTATCTGCAGAGCCATCTCACTCCATCACCCAGCGTAAAACGCACCGTTGTTCTCCTCTTGACCTTCTTTCTCTCGCCTGTCTTTGGCCTCCATCTGTTGCTGTTCCTGGAAGGATGGAGAGCGCACGTCCCCCTGAAAAACACCCCTGTGATCGATGTGTCCCCCTTGCACGCCGTCTCTTGACCCAGCTCAGTGATATTTACTCACATCGTTAAAACATGCAATGGACGGCACTGATCCTTTCATAAATGGAGCATTTTTGGAGTTTATCAGTTGATGAAGCAGCACTGCAATTCGAAATATCCTGGCTTTACCTAACTGCAGTCTACACTGTGACTCTGACAGAAAAACATCAATGGAAAAATTTAAATGCAAGCTAACCACACTGTAAATTCAGACTGAAATTCGTAAAGCATAAACTTGAAACAAACCCTGGTAGCTATTCATGCTGAAGCTGTTCTTGAGATAATATTTTTTAAAATTCAGGCTAAATTTATGGTATGGCAAGTTAGTACCTTATTATTGAGTTCAGCTCTAAGTGGGGGCATTAAATTTGTGAGTCAACATGTTTGCTGTTAGTCGAAGCAAGTTCTTGCCATGGCCCATAAAATGGCATGCGCCATGGCACATAAAATGTAGGTTAAATATTGCATAGTCTGGTTCTCTCCAAAGTTAAAGCTATTTACTGGCAATGAAATGACATTCAGAATTCGTCTGTTGAGGCAGTGGGTCTGATGCATCTCCCCCTATTTAAATATGCTGACATTGATTTGTGAGTGAAATTCCTGATTACAGGATGTGTGACAGATAAATTTTATCAAAATTAAAGCACAATTAAACATTTCATCTTCCTAATTACTGGCTGTAGATTTGGCCTGATGACCATGTGCTGTAAGAAATCAGCAACCATAACACATTTTAATGGGGCACAGCTGTCTTACAGCTTGGTAATATTTGCACAGTGCACCAGAACTGTAATTTATGATAAAAAAATAGAAAGAATGTGCAGTGACTTGCGTGCCAGACTAGATTTAGGATTCATATACTTTAATGAGGTTTGGATGCATAGCGAGTTTCTCTTTATAAAAGATTAATGTGCCTGCTCTTGAACTCGTAAATATCTGAAAATAGTTGGCATTTCTTTGTAACCCTGCATTACACATTACACAAAATTGATGCCAACATGTTTTTTCCACATACAAGGTACTACACTCCATTTAATCTGCCGCTGTTTACATCACCAGGACGGCATTTTACATCTGCACCCTTAAAATAGAGATGGAAATACAGTCTCCTATCAGTCAACCCATGTTGGGCTTTGTCCTTAACTTTAAGCAATGGAACTCCTTTCCTTACAAAAATGGTATGAGTTTGGCACACACTCAAATTAACTAAAGCTGTTTTATTAAGAAATTAAGAAAATGTAACACTTGCTAGAAGGCTTGGACAAGGAGCAATGGAAGCACAATGCAAACTGTATGCCATAGAGATACGTTTTGTGGAAAATCTCATGTAATATCATATAATACCTGATGATTTCTCATTTATCCTTGATCATCTCCATTTGTCGTTTGTCATCTCCCTGCACTTCACATGCTTTACAGTCCATCTGTTTCCATTAGTGGCCATTTCTGTTCCAAACTGAGCAAACTCTGAACTCACTGGCAGAATATTTATATTGTGTAAGAAACCCAAATCACATCCAACATTCTCCTATAACTAACACTGCATAAATGGTGAGTGTTTTTAATATCTTATCATTATGGTAAATTGATAGTGTTTTGAGAAGGAGGGGGTGTTCATGGGTCTAAATCACAGCCACCAGATGGGATGTATTTAGTGTGAAAGTGTGCATTTAAGAGGTAGAGAATAACCTCCAACCACAGTAATATTTCTCACCATGTGGAAACACATTCCCATATAAACCCTATGCACACTTTTCAGGTCATTCAAAGCAAGGATGCTTTTATGCAATGACATGAAATAAAACTGCAAATGCTGGCTAGGAATTTATCTGTGAGAGATCCACACTCGCTTTCTTATGGATGAATGTTCTCATCAGAAATTCAATTACTATTGCTTGGTTGTAGAAATCATTTAATATATGCAAGAAGCATAACTGCTGCTCATGTGACAGTAATGAAACCGGCAATATTTATTTTGATGTTCTGCACGTCCTGCTGGAAAATGAAGATTTTAAGACGTTCAATTTGACTATCATCAAAAATCAAAGGCCCTACTCAATATATAATAATGCACAATATCGTAACAGTATTACCAAGATATTTGTTGCATTCTTTTCAATGGATCAAATAAAATTAGGCCACAAGATTCTGTGCGTGGTACACATTTCACTGGGCTTGGATGGATTTCCGAGGTTCAAACTAAAGTAATCAGCCTCTCTGTTCTCCCTGTGCCAAAGAATTAGCCTGGGAAATTCACCAAAATCTGGGGACAGCTTGGGAACAGATTGTTGCAGAAGGGTGAAAAAAGCTCAGAATTTGTGCTCCATAAGCTGATTCCAGGACAGATATGGAGAAAAGCTCTTCGTTAAGCAACTCGTCTCTTCTATACAGTGCTGTCCTCATGGTTTCACTTCTGTCACGCCTCTCCAGGGAGGGGATTCTGGGTCTTTTTGGTTTTAATAAGTCAGAACCAGCTTGCATTGGTTTGGGTTGGTAAATCGCCTGGATCACACATACTCAGGTGATTACCGGATTTGGATAACTCGGCACTGCTTCTCCATGCTGGAGTTGAAATACCCACAGTCAGACACTTTACACAAAGGACATGTGCTGACAACCCGATAGAAAAATGCATTCGCAAACACAAAGGATGGAGTCAACAGCTGAGTAAAGAAATCAGTTTGCGAAGATATTCTCATACACTATGTATGTGGTGGTGTAATACCAAGTTGTAACTCAGAGGCTGTAGAAGGTTTGACTCCAAGGTAGCTGCTGTCATAACATTGAGAGAGTTAATTTGTACCTGAAAGATACCTGAATTGCTTCAGTAAATATGTGACTTTATAGAAGGATGGCATGTAATAAAAACCAAGCTGTGTATGTCAGTGTGGAGAACAGCATTGTCGTAATGCCTAAATAAATGTGAATTATCATGACTGATACAACAAATGTTTTGATTGTTAATTAACTGCAGTAAAGCTGATACATTTCTAATAAATGTATTTCACAGGGAAGCAGATTCAGGGTCTTGCAGTGGGGGGACACTTTCAGTCTTTGCTGGTTCTGAGAGTGCCTAATGCTTGTGGCAGTTTCCCTGGCTTCCCGCAGGTTTGCAGTTGGTCTGGGTTCAGGTGAATAACACACCCTTAAGGGCCCATTGACCTTATTTCATGAAAACTCTCACCATGATAAAAAATGGCATGTACAGATTACTGGCTGACCATTACTGTGCTTTGCAAAAAAAGCTGTAACACACATTTAACAGTTTTCATAGATGTAATGTTTCATATAAAATCTAGAAATACAATGGTCATAAATTATTCTGCGTCCTAAACATAAACATAATTGAAAAGGACAAATTGAAGAGAATAAAAATACAGACTACCTACCTATTATGAATGTACTGCACAGATGTCTCTACCACACTTTTCCCTTTTCTTTTGCTGTAGAGCACATGATATGTAAAACATATTCTCACCCTTGCTACACAGAATAGGTAATATTGACTAACTTTTACATGAGTATTTAACAGTGATGCATGTACGGTATAAAACAATGCAGTCTTAACTGTAGTACTATCGATTGCGTAAGATTATGTGCATTATGACACATTAGCACTGGTTATAACAGATATATCTTATACAATAGGTGCTAAATTACTATTTATTCTGAATCTCAATCTCAGTAATATTTTTCAGACTGAGAGAACAAGGTTTATTTAAGGCATTCAAGACTTTATTCAAAAGTGGCATTATAAAATGTTGACATCTTTGTTTCACACAGAAAGTAATAACCTATTTATCAAGTTTATTTTTTTGGCCACATTTTGGATATTTTGATTATAATGATGGTGTGTGATCGAAATTTCTTCTTCTACACTAAGGTTTTATTGGAGAAGTAATGTCAGCTTTCCCCAGAAGACCTGGTGAAGTAAAGCAATAAATACAGTAAAATGCATAGGCCAGCTCTGCAAATGGAATCGAAAGCACACGTCTGGGTGCCTCATTAGAAACAATTACGGAGAATCATCCACACTTGGGTTTAAGTGGTTAAATGTGATTCCCTTACTGCTCTCCTGTTACATGCTAATTTTGTTTTTGCTGCTGTATTTATGTGGCTCGAGGACACCGAGGACTTTTCAGCAATGAGTTACGCAACACACTCCCACAGAGCACAAAGAACCAGCTGATAACCAAGTGCCCTTGTAGAGGGGGCAGAGATGGACACATGATTACTCTGACAGACACCCACCAGAGCTCAGGCGGGCTTGACTCATTTCATCTGGTTCCCAGGGGCTGGCTTCTGACATCATCAACCTGCAGAAACTTGCGCGTATTCTATTAATGAAAACAATCCTGAGGTACCGCACCGCGTGGAACAGCCCTGGTAGGCTTATAGCCGTGTGTACAGAACTGGTGGCCCAGCCAGTCTGGGAGCTGCCACAGTTGTTGTACGCTGCGCCTGGGTGTAATAGGTTTTCCCATAAGCGTAGCTGTGATCACGGACTCGCTCGTGTCCGGGTCCGCGTTAGGGCAAAACCTGATGAGGGGTCTTGCGCTTGCACATTACCGGCTGTTGTCCTAAAAAATGCAGCTTGTTGCCCCGGGACAGGGAACCAAGAACAGCAGAGGACGAAGGTACGAGCACGGCTCCCCCTGCTGAGCTCCCATCGGCCACACAAAACTGGGATCCAAAACCACACCCCTCTCAGTCTCAAACTCATCCCCAGAATGGAGTATTAAATAAAAATATTAAACACTGATTTTTCAAGTATTTATGCAATGTGCTTGTTAAACAGCCTTTCCACAGCATCGTACTGTAGGACCTGCAGGGAGTAGTCGCCCATGCAAACAAGGGCCATTGGTACTGCTAGGAATCAGGGCACAAAAAGCTTTTAACCAGTTACAAAAAAAGCATTGTTTTACTATTAACAATTTAAAACGCAACAAACTTACTAATCAAGAAGTACCCTTTTTAATGCGGTATATACTATATTGTACAAAATAGCATTAAACTTACGAATTAAATAACAATCAAAGAGAAATAACTGTCAAACTAACATCCTGGTGTGTACTGTAAGTGCCAACACATGCAAAATGCTAATACAGCATATCACAGTGATAAGATATACTTTATATGATGCACTTGGTATTTTTTTGTTCTTGCTTGAACAGGCACATTTACTTCTTTCCATTTTGCTTTGAATATATGCAAGATGGGCTTGTCAGCCCCTTACGGTGTCAATGCCTCTCGTGGCGCAGGAATGCACCATAGAGATCTTAGCAAAAAGTGACCATCGGTGATATAAGCTGTACAATTTCTGTTGACTAGTTCCCCTCCGTCTCATTACTGATTTACCATAGTCCACGGTTGTTACTGTTTATGGACTCTTTTACATCCACGTGCATTTGGGAACTAAACAAGATTACATTATTCAGTAATGGAGGATTGTGGTGCATCCTGGGATATGTCTTTGCTGTTTAGATTAAGGAGATCTCCACGCTTTTATTAGGACCTCTTGTATTGGGATGTCTTTGCTCTGTTCATATCTGGAAGATGGAGTGCGTGAAAGGATTCTGCAGGCTGCTTACAAGTATTTTGCCATAAATAAGCTGGCTGTTGAACTCATTAACTAATTAATTCACCCCAGACAGCAATCTAATAACAGCTATTTTTTTTTTACAAGTGTTGTGACACCTCTAGCTTGATTCCATGGTTTTTAATTATGATTTGGTCAACAGTAAATTAATGTTAACAGTACATACTTTAAAAACAGTTTTAACCTTGTATTGATACTTTCAAATGTTTTGTTTGTACGGATTATAATGCTTTTAAGAGCTTACCTCTGACAATATAAATATTTTCAAATGTGTTGTGACCAATGACAGAACCAGTTTCATGGTGAAATATATGTCCCTTTTTGTTGCCTGGTCGTTTTGAGCAAGCTTAATCAAGCAGCAGTGACGTTAGAAATGGAAGGCCAGAAGAAAGACTGCCTACTGCTAGGATAGCTATTATAGTATATCAATACTGCAAATTTGATATGTATTCATACATTATTTTTCAATTACAATTCTAAGGCTTTATTGGAGGTATAACTGTGCATAGTCCAAATGTTCTCCGTTATGCACCCTACATTTACATTTTCTGTCCATAAATATATACAATATGCATTATATATAACAGTACATTAGACTGTTCCATGGAGAGTGTACACATTGCTGGCTTCAGAGGTTGTTCTCTGAAGTAGATTGCTTACTGTGCCAAGTGAAATGTTATAATTGGGCCTGATGGAGGGTGTTGCAGATGAACAGCTAGTTGCAAAATAGCATGAAAATACTTGGTGACAGTACACATGTCTTGGTTTTCTGAACATACTCTTTAACCTTCTGGTCATCATCTACATATGCCTAGGATGGGAAGAAACACAGCCTGCCAATATTTCATACAGTAAGTCAGCTGCTTGCCTTGATCATCAATCACGGTTCATTTGACCCATGTGCTCACATACACTACAGGCAGCATTAAACCTACCTCAGTGTGCGATATTCATGATTAATAACATTTTTATATTAAATAAAATTTGTAGTGAACTACAGTATTGTATAGTAACAGTATTGTCAATCATTTTTGAATAATTATCGCAAGAGTTCCATTGTCATATCTCACGGCAGCCGGCTTAAAAATGATGAAATCTATATTTTCCAGTATTTCGAAATTCCAAAAGGTATACATAAGACTGGAATTTTAAATCACTGCATATGAATCTGTGGTATTGGCAACAGAATAAAACATGACTGCTGATTAAGAAAGTGAATAGAAAAGATTTCTACTGGCAGTCTTCATTTGTCCTACTGCATGTGCGCATGGTTGAGAGAGCAATCTACCAAGGACCTTTCAGTATAAAATTGCTTTTCTCCTTGTAGTCTTGTACCCAAAAACAGTTTTTTTCAGCAAGATGGAGTCATCCACTAGAAAAGACCAACATCTCACTTGCAATTTTTCATCTTTGATCACTTGTGCAGAGACAAACAATGGATTACAAATGAACCTTGAGGTACACCTACTGTACTAAAAAAGCTTTAAATAGCTTTTACTAATTATGACTTGCTAAAATGTCTTTGCAACAACCTTTTTGTATTGTTATTGTATTATACAGGATACATATTTAAATCAAATGTAAATGAAGATTGCATCTAAACAATTTACAAATGCCAATTCCCAATAACACAGTAACAATGAACACTTAAAAAATAGTAGCATTTTTTTTCAAATAAAAAAAATCAGAAACGACTGAAAAAAACAGTATATGTTTCATTTCATTGCTGATCTTTTTGAATATTCACTCTTGTCCATGTGGGGCTTCTGACAACAAATGGGCTGTCATAACCAGCCACAGCTTGAGGATTTCTACAAATACAAATGGAAAATCTACTTGTCTGGTAGTGTTGATACAGAGTACAGACACCCAGGTGATTTCTAGTGACCCGGCACAGCTCCAAGGCCTTAGCATAATGCCTCAGAAAAAAAAGGCATTAACACAAGGAACAGATATATATCTCATGCATGGTTATATTGACCTTTGTCACAGAGAGGGGGGCATGTTTAGTATTCAGCCATTCTAACATGGCTCCTATTATGCTATATATGGAGAGGATGCAATCTTTTTTTCAGCTATTTACAATAGCGGCAAAGCGTGTGTTTATGTTGGTACAATTTTAAATAATCCGAGCGGAGTGTTGTTTATTTTTTAATAATCCTGCGAGCGGGACGGTGACAGCTGAAGAAGTCTGTATTTGTGAAAGAACAGCATGGTCGTAGAGAGGAGAGGAGTTCCTGAGGGAGGCCTAATGGTTCCACTCCTTCCTGCACAGAGATAAAGACTCATAATAAGCGTGTATGCTCACCATCTGGCTCTGTGCATGTGGTCCTTATGGAGGCGAAAGCAGCACAATCTGTAAACGATCAGGAGCCATAGCGCTCTCTCCAGAGAGTCCGCCATGCAATCAAGGTGACAGATGGCATGGCCACTGCTGTGGCCTCATGGAGAAGATCAAAATCACCTTCAATAAACTCTGACTGGAATGGGCATGAGCCCCTCGAAAAGTCAGTTTGTCAGTCAAACTGTGGCAGCTTGCTGCATGGGGGAAACATAGCGGCCAGCTCTCTGTTTTCAATATTTTCCATCTGACTGAGCCTGAACTGTGATCTTTCTCCAGTTGTCCTTTCTGTTCCTGTTGTTGCAGGCCAGCAAATTGCCAGAATTATTGTATTATTGGAGAAAATTGAGAACATGATGTTGCTAATATAGGGTACAAACAGCTGCTGGTGGTTCGGACACCCAAGTGGAAACTGAAGAACCTGGAAACCTTTACAGTCACATATACAATCACAAATGAACACACACACACACACACAAACACACACAGGCATACGGTGTCCACAGGAGACCATGTCAGACTGGAACCGGGAGGGGCTGGGTCAGCTAAACTGTTTTGTAAGATTTCCATTTTTTGTGGCCACATTTGAAGGAAATGCAGAGGATTACTAAAACTATGTGATGGAAACCAATACGCAGTTGAATGTTTCATCAAATGAGTGTTCATTGTTCGGTTTGCAGTGAATGTTAAAATACAAAGATCTAGACGCAGCTCCCCGGTTACATGCACAACAATGGCCCGAACACGCTCACTGTCCTTGGCATGCGCAGTTTGAGTCATTCTACAATTCACACGCCTCCTTCATGTGAAGCAGAACTCATGTCACTGATGTAGAGATAAAAAGCAATGCTTTTTGCCCCAGTGCAAAATGGTAGAGTGGAAACACCATCTGTTCAATAAAGATGAGGAAATCAGCAAGAAATAAATATACAATGTTCCACTGACTATTTCAGTCAGCTTTGCATATTGGCAGTGTGAAAATAATAATTACAAAAGTTACTAAAAATATTTTTACTGTTCAAATTTTTTATTTCAATACCAATATGTATAATGGAGTACAAGGCTACAGATCAGTCAAACCACAAATGTGTTTTTTTCCTTAACTTTGCATAACAAATTGAAACAAGCATGTTTTTCAACAACAGAGATGTGACTCACAGTATAGTACATTAATCAGTGTATTATAGTGACTAATTCTGGTGATAAACTGATGCACTCTGTATACACAGTGTCAATAAAATAATAGCATCAAACATTTACACATAGAAGTATTTAATATACTATCTTTGAATACAAATAATTTGTCTTTGTTTTTACAAAATTGTCATGCTAATGATAAATGATTTATCATTGATTGGACGTTTGAGTCTGTGGTGCATGTATTTCAGGTCAGGAATAGTTAGTGTGCAAGTACTCAGAGTAACAGCAATGACCGGAAATACATTTCATTGCTTTCAACCATGCTATTCATTGTAAGCATTTTCAGAACCCCTAACTTTGTCTGCCAACCTTCTCATCTACCGTAAGCCTTTTGTATCCGCCCTGACATCTATATTACCAATATCAAGAGTGCCACACTGTACATACTCACCAGAGGATTGCTGTCCTTTGCCACCTATTTCTCCTGCAGCTCTCACTTAGTTAATTGCTCTTCTTATTTGATTAATTGGACAAATGTCATTGTTCTCTCCAAAACCACAAATGTTTTATCGTGGCAGCACCTTGAATCAATTGAACTTCTAAATCCTCCACTTTTCAACCTTTTTTTTTTTCCAGAAATGTTAAATATGTGCACTTGAGCTAATAATTAGATCAATTAAGTTAATTGAGATCTTAAGTTGAAATGAAAAGTAGAAGACCTCTGTCAAGGGCTCCTATTTAGCGGCTCTCACACAGGCAGAACCTTGTCATGGTGGTGACTTTGGCCATAAACGGCTACTCCAGCCATTCGTTAAAATGGAGGGCTGTAATAATCCCATACATTACTGCAAAGCAAGCGGTCAGTCATTTTAAATGGGGGAACAAAAGGCTACTCTTTTATGTAGATTATTCCCATCACTTAGCTGTACGTAATGCTGATAAGATAATATCACACAGCAAAGTTTTAAATAATTCTATTCTGCTCAGTCAATACACTGTCAAAATATAGTATTTTATGAGCTCTGGGTATTATATCTATGCTGGCCTATACAACTCATTGGCCAAGTTCTTTATTGCTCCTGAAACATTGTCTGAACTTGAAAATACTGTCCTCTGGCATGACTTGAAGTTCCTAAAAATGAACTTGAAATGCACTTGTAAGGGTGACACACTGAGAGTGCACATATAATTTAACAGACAGGCGTAGTCTCCAGATCCTTTTTTCAATGTAACATAGATGTAATAAATATAGATGTAATTAGTCTCTGCTCCGAAACCTAACCAAGCTTTTTGGTTTTACCTTTTTGCAAATAACTGCATCTTCTGACTGGCAAAAAGAACATTTTTTAAAAAGCATATTTTCAAGATAAATTCTCTTTCAACTTTCAATTATCTTACTAATGAAGCAGCCTGTCCCCTTTATTAGAGATACTGACTCCATCTTTATAAATAAACATCACTACAAAGGACAGAGAATGCCTTTAAAATGGTCATTTGGGAGACTTTCAACAAAAACATGGCAATGGAAATCACAAACATCCAAATAAAATATATGTTAATTAATTAAATGCAAATTATTCCCACTCAAACCAGGCTTCCTTAAGATTGGTGTATAACATTGTGAAGATTTATTGTATCCATGCCAGCATCTTTCTTTTGACTGGCTTAAAATCCCTCCCATTGTAATTATTGTTAGCTAATGCAGATTAACATCTGGGTTCATTTTATTCATCAGGATGTCTGTTCAAATTGCTAAAGAGTACTTAGCACACATGAAGCAAGCAAGACTATCATCCATATGATTTTATCATTTATTCAAACGGAACACTTGCTTCCACTGTCCCTTTCTCAGTCTTCCTACCCCCCCCCCCCCCAAAAAAAAAAACAATCATTTTTTTAAGAAATGACTTAGAAGAGCTTATGTTCTGAAAGGAAACACTTACTCCCAATTAAATGGTCACTTCAGGCATTCACACAAAGAGGTGTATGTGGGCGTTGTGATGTCTGGAGTTTCAGATCTACCATGGAAACTCAAAACTTCAAGGGTCTGAGTAGGAGGTTAAGTTGGCAAGGCCCAGCAGCTATGAAGGCCTAATGCTACAACTAAGAGGAAGTAAGAATGGATTGTTTGCGTGTAACTATTGATACATACCCCTCTTTGTTAATAGAGTTGTTTTTAAAAATGTTCATTAGGGCACAATGTGATTCCGGATTGGAGT
This sequence comes from Anguilla rostrata, assembly GCF_018555375.3. NCBI lineage: Eukaryota > Metazoa > Chordata > Actinopteri > Anguilliformes > Anguillidae > Anguilla > Anguilla rostrata. The sequence goes on along the minus strand of NC_057936.1, from coordinate 49,967,769 downwards.
TTGTACACACAATTCATACCTATAAGTAGGCTTAAATCAAAATGGCAGAATAGACAATTTACTAACCAAGATTCTGAGCACATTTTCTGCTAGCAATAACAACACTGTATCCTCGTGTCTCTCAGCATTTTAGAGTTGGTGTGCCAGTGAGTCTGTGCCACCAATATGTAGAACAAATAAGAATGTATTAAAATCCATACTGGCCAAACTCCATGTTACCAAAATACTGGAGTTTGAAATATATTGTTAAACAATTGAATTTAGAGCAAAATGGTAATGAAAAGACACATTTTTTTTCTGAGATATGATAGATATTAAAAAGAGGAAGGGGAATCTAGATTATCCTGAATTGTAATGTTGGCTTTGGGGGGTCAGAGCTGGTGTTAAATCATTCTGATTCATGAACGAGATCACAGTGTTCGTATTGCTTTGTCAAATGAGGATTTTAATTTGAGCTTCTCCTGATTGATGCGTGTAATTTATGCTGATTAGAAATAAAGCATCATATTTCTTTTTTTTTTTCTTTCCTTTTATGCCCATTCCTAACCGGGGGAGAATTTTTCTGGAGACAAGAGAAAGGAAAGCGAGCAGTAATTAGTTGTAATATGGCCACAGGCGTACATGGCCCGAAATGTATGTCCGTCATTAGAATGGCGACGCTGTGTGCTGTGTACATCAGCTTCGTTAATGAAATTTGTCACCAGGAGGAAGTTAGCGGCTCGGGCCCCAGTACTGAAAGGCCCGGCGCAGTGACAGCGCAAAACTAGCGCAGTTTCCATCTGCGGCCGTCGCAGTTTGACCCCGGCTGCCCGGGTGAGGCCTGGACTCCCTGGCAGGGTTCCTGTGCTGTGTTTGCTTATAAAAACACTTTCCACTGTGCGCACATGCACAGACTATTCGTACAGGTCGTGCACAGACGAGACAGACGGTGGCTAACTTGCTGGGACAGGACACGATGGGCTTTTGAGGCCCTTCTCTCGTGCGCGTGGCAGCACGGAGGGAAACGCTAGTCCTGTCCTGAGTACGACTGTCTTCAGCTGTCCGTCTCGTCACTGCCACGGCCTGACTCTACCTCTGAGTGACAGGTGTCTGGCCCGCGACGTTCGCTGCCATCGCCGTGAGGGATATCCTGGGAGACAGCGAGGAAGGCGAAGCTCTCCCCACACTTTTGCTCTGCTTCACCTGACAGCTCGCCACCTTCATGTCAGTCAGCATCGGTGACTGACAGACAAAAGAGCTGCTTTTCTGCAAACATTACCATGAGTATGGCTTGCATCAGCAACTGGACAAGATGCATTTTTAACAGCGAAGACAACAGAGTGTCCCTGTGCCAAATGTGAATGCTTATGCGTTATCTTGACTGCATGCATGGTTAATGGGAAATCGGATTGATTGAGGTCTAAGGTGAGTCATGAATGTGATTAGGTCTGTGTTGCTGTTAGGCTAACAAGGTGATAAGGGACTAACTAGTGTTCAAAAGTGTGGAAGTTCATGTTCATGTTCTGCTGAAATGGCCAACTTTATCATGATCAACCAAATGCCCAAGCTAGCAGAACACAATTGGCAATTGCGTATAAAATTATATATTGATGCAGACGAAGTATAACGAAACTCTAACAGGCTCGATAAAGGTGGTAGATTGACAGTAAAGTAATCTCATTGCTTATGTAAATAGAGATGTTGTGTGGAGACTCTAAGAGGCAAGCATATTCACTTATTTTGACAGCGTAGCCAACAAGTGTTATTATTCACGTAGAGCGTGGGCATTGCACACTGCTGCCACTTTAGCTGAATCATTATTGTTTCTGTACAGTAATAACCAGATGCAATTCCCTGATTGTTTAAAGCAACTTAGCCAACACATACATCACTTACTATTACCTCTGACAAGACATATTACACTCATGTGTAAACATTACATTTTAATGACCAGCAAATTACTTACCACCAGAGAGTAATTTCAGACTGGAGATGCTGATTTGGTCATAAACAGCAGTCAGAATCCTCTAATATGGTTCTTAATCTTAGTCTTTTAAAAGGTGAACAGGCTTGAGTTATCTCAAATGCTTGGTATTACACAGTATTCTCTTTACAGCACAGCACAAAGCTTTACCCTTAAAACAATATTGAACTGAATGAACAGCAGAGACGGTGCATGTAAATAACACTGTCACTTTAATTTTTTTCTTCCTGTTTTTTTTTTGGGTTGCTGTCAGTAAACCTGACTTTTTTCCAACAACTTGATTTCACAAATGGAAAAACAGCATCTGTTTTCCTGCAGCTTCACATATGGCTATCATTGTTGCTCAGATGAGCTGAAGCAGGTAGCCCGTGCGTTGGGGTCCCAGAGCAGAGCTCAGCACTCGGGGGACACTGCTGGGCTGGTCTGCTCCAAGGGCCGCTCTGGCCCAGGACAGATGAACCTGCATAAGAAATGAGGGCACGGTATCTACACTCCATTTCCAAAAAAAGCGCGAATGGCTGCTGTCCTTTTGTTCCGGCTAGCCCAGGGAGCCGCGTCTCTGACTCGGCAGCTTGGCTGTTTTTGTTTGTCCGCTCTTATTTTCTTTATCTTTCCCCAAGCCTTTTCAGCCCTTTTCCTCATTAACAACGTAAAACGTTTTCCTTTTTTTTTTTTGAATGGCGAGCGATGGAGCAGCTCGATTAAGCCTGATGAAGTAATATTGTAGCATCAGTAATGGACCATGCTGGAAAAAATAAATAACGCCAAGAAACCAAAAAAACAGAAAAAAGAAATCTGAGCAGAATTGGACTAGGTTTGCCATGCTGAACGCTGTGAAGTGGGCATCTTCCAAAATCTTCAAATGCCCACACTGTCAAAATAAAATAGAGAGCTTTATTGTTTGTTGGGAAAGAATCTACATCTCCAGCGTTATAGGCCTGTTATATAAATTTGAAAGAACATTTTAGTGTGAACTGGCTAAACCCGTCCACCTGCCTCCAAGCGGCTGCGCTAACTGATGACACCTGGGAGGTCTGTGGTGAAAGTTCCACGCGCGCGATTAACACCACGCCCGCGTTAATCTTTTCGCTTTTTCTCCGTGCCTCCCCGTTCGCGCGAGGCCCGCGTTGCCCGTGATCGGAGGCTGACAGCCGGTCTTCAGGGAGCCCTGAGCACCGTTTACAACTCTTTTGGTGTCAGCGCCTGCTGTCTGCTCCTGTTTCCTGCCGCGCAGATTCATCTGCCAGCTTCAGTGCTGACGGAGAGAGAACACCCACTATCCCGGCACCCTCGCTAGATTATATGTTGCGCATTCCCGTTCAAAAACCCCGCTGTGAAAGTACACAACCTAAGACCCTGCTGCGAATGGAAACCTACTGGGGACCCTTCTGGCTTGTTCAGACTGACAGTGTTCTTGCTTTTTTAGGCTGAGGAGCTCCAGCAATTCCTGTGACACTCCTGTCGTACAGCCTTCCCACAAACAAGATGGGAGATGAAAGGGTTAATGGAGCACCAGTAGCTGCCTGTAGCATTATGTTCATCAAACCTTCTAAATTGAAGAAAAAAAAATCGTAATGATTGCTAATTGCCTTGTTAGTATGAAAACAAAGCAGCAGCACCCCCCCCCCCTCCACCCCCCCCTGCCCCCCCACCCCCCACACCCACTTGCTTGGTGGGCTAAATTGCAGGCAAACAGCATGCAGAGAGAGAGGGGGGAGAGAGATAGAGAAAGAGAGAGAGGGTGAATAAGGATGTTTTTATGCGAGCATCTGCAGTTACAGCTGTGGTGAGGTCCACCCATTCTGCCGTGTTGCTTGTGTTGCACACCAGTAAGATCGGAGAACTTCAACAACAGCTGTCATGGTGGCCTAATGATACACTCCTTTATTTATTTTTAAGTTTGCCTTCTACTGACATACTACAGAAATATTTTATGAACACTTTTACTACTTTTTAAATGTCCCATGTGGTTTTCTGTGTTGTTTATGTGTGAAACATTTTTAAAATGTGCAAAAACAATGTTCACAAATAAATGGATGCAGATATGCATATATTTTTCTGCATCCCATGAACTTTAATTCTTCAAATGTATTCAGCTTCTCTGAGGTTCAGCTGTTCTCAGCTGCAATGCAGAAGACTTAACATTGGTGCAAACATCATAAGATCAATACACTGTAGTTCTCTGCTTGCCTACTTCAAAGTCATTTACACTGTCGAAGATGGAACACCGAGACACCAAATGTACACTTCCTCTATTGGTGCAAAAGATTCATGTTTTGTCATTTCAGTGCAATGGCGGCTACAAACAGTACCTTAGGGTATTGCTTTTTTCACCCTAAAACAGCAAAACTTTACCAGCAGCTGTCAGAGAGATTAAAGAAAAAGAAAAAAAAAAACGGCCTCCAGTTCCCAGGAGAAATGCATGTTTACTGCAACAGTCACCTGTCACCGTGGAACCCAAATGAGATGCAGCAGCCGATTGTCCCAATCAGCTATTTCTATCTCTCTAAATGGTCTCCTGGGAGCATCATTATTACAGGACATGCTCTTCAGAGTAGATAAGTGGTACGCTGGCATGGCAGGCTGATCCCAGTAAGACGGACAGCTCCGGCCGCCCAAAATGAAAGGCCACGGGTCTTTATTGACATTTGATTCAAAAACAGTTAGCGACGAGTCGCTCGGCGGCGCGCCGCCTTCGCATCAAAAGCGTCTCCGGAATAATGCAAGAACCGAAACGCGGACCTCCTGACAAGCAATTTGCCTTCTGTCACTCCGCATGTGTGCTTCGTTATGGCTACCTGTTGTGATCGGCCTCTCTGAAAGGCACGCATGTCCGCAGATTAGAGGGGGAGATTAAAGGCGATCTGAGACGGGAAGGAACGGAGTCTCAGCCACGCCGTGCGGCGCACGCGCGCACTGGCCCCCCGTTCTCAGAGGCGGGCTCGACGGCCCCGCCCGAGGAGGGATCGGGTGCCAGTCACTGTAATGGAACCTTACCTGTCTCGCTGGTACCAAGACGTAGCCCCTGACCGCAGGTCTGTATCCACGCCATTGGGCTGACATCAAAGCGATGGCAGGGATGTGCATTATGCATGAAATTATTATAATGTCCCTCACCCCACATTCATGCCAGAGATTGAACAATTGCCACATGTCAAGCCCAGGACTCCATTTATTTTTGGTCGGTGTTTGTTAAGAATTCCTGTCCAAATCTCTTTTGTCTAAGCGCTTTACATCAAAATCAGGACAGCTCATAAATATTGAGTAAAGTCAGCTGAAGTGATCTATGCTTTTAAAGTATATGCCATCACCCCTGCAATACAACAAGGTTTGTTTAGTCTATTAGGGCATTCCTGCTAACCTAGATACAGTTACTGTATATATGTCAGTGTGGATGGGGTTTTTATCACATTTACATGACCTCTAGGAATACTTCAGCTCACTCTAGGACTTATCTTTATTCTCATCATCAGCTGGCTAGTTGACCTGAAAACTTCACTGTCATAACTTGCTAACAGTTAAGTCATTCTGTATTAGATTATCACATGATAAAAATAGACACTGGACATTGGACAAAAACATACACACAAATTTCCCAGCAAACTTTGCAGATCCGGAAATCATACTAGTACCAAACAAATGACAAATTATTTAATTGAATTGCTTAAACAATACACTTTCTGTAGAATGGGCTTACAGGCATTTATGAGCATATACGTTTGACATAATCACAGCCTATTGTGCAAAGAAAATGTAATAACCATGACTGAGATGAGTTTGCTTATTGAACAATATACAGTATGAAACAGATGTCACTAAAAAAACTAAATGTTTTTTCCAATGTTTAAGGAGCACCTCAAATGAAAGTTCCTGTGCATGAACTGATTTTTTTATATAGGGCTGGCGCTTTGCGAGAGGATCACGGGCCCTCCCGAACCACGGGCCCCAGTCCAGCTGCACTACTTGCATTGCCTGGAATGCACCAGCTTGGGAGGACCCTGCTGATTTCAGAGAGGCCACGGGAAGGATGGGGTGGGCCATCAATTACAAGTACAGGTACAGAAGAATGAAGAAGAACGTGGGTGTACGGTTACTAAAAATACTTTTTTGGAGTTTAGTCAAATCACATGATATCACATTTCCTAGCAGAATGCAACTCGGAAATAGCTGTACTATTTCCATAAATGGGACTGATTGCATTAATACGAGGTAAGTTGGCTGGAACATTCTAATGCACACTTACAGCGTATTCCATGATACTTGGGACAAAGACATAGTAGTATCCTTAAACTTACTCTTCAGCATATTTAATGCATGTTCAAATGGATTCAGATCAGGTGAATGACTTAGCCAGTCAAGTATTTTCCTGTTGTTGGCTTTGAAAAACTCATTTTTTTGCTTTAGCAATATGTTTGGAATCATTGTCTTGCTGTAGGATGAAGCACTATAAAATTAGTTTGGATGCATTTGGTTGAACTTGAGTTGATAAGATACTTCAGAATTCATTCTGCTGCTGCTATCAGCAGTTACATTATCATTGAAGACAAGGGAGCCAATATCTGTGGCAGCCATACATGCTGAAATCATAACGCTCCCACCACCAGTCTTCATAGATGTACGGGGGCTGCTTTGGATCTGGGGCAGTTCCTTTTAGCCTCTACACTGCTCCTGGGATTATTCTGAAGTGAATCATGGCCTCATCTGCCCACCAGGCCTCTCTTAGCAAACAGTAACCTGGCCATCCGGTTTTTGCAGATAGCTAGTGGAATCTTGCAGTGTTGCTGTTTGTAAAGTCTTCTGTGGACTGCACTGACACATCTGACACTGACACTGCTGGCTGAAGAGTGCTTCTCTTCATTATGATGAACATTATGATGAACCTTTTTCTGTCTTCCCTGGCCTACCAGGCCCTTTGAGATTATTGAGCTCACCGGTGCTCTCTTTCTTCTTAACGATGCTCCAAACAGCTAATTTTGGTACGCCTAAAGTTTTGCCCATGTCTGTGACTGCTTTTCTTCTTATTTCTCAGCCTCATAATGGCTTTCTTGACTTTGCACAACTCCGGTCCTCACAGCGGCAAACCCAGTGCCGGGCTATCGGGCTCTAGCCCCTAAATACATTTGTCCATTAAAGTGACTTGATTGTGTGATGCTATTTTCCTCCATAACACAAATAATGAAGCTACATGAAGCTAGCTAGCAGCCAGCTAGCTCAACTTTGTTTCAGCTAGCTCATTCATCTAGATAATCAAATAATCAAATTTCACTTGTGAAACATACTACATCCTATGCATAAAACCTCACACAATGTATTTCGTCTGTCTATCTTCTTTTATTTAGGTTTATTTCTGTTATTCACGTTTACTCATTGTAGGCTGGATTGCTTATTTACTAGCCGCCTGAGCCTGGCTCTCGTGAACGACCACGTAAACAAACACTATACATAATTACGCTAATACGTTCCAAAAAGTTCTACACAAACATTCTAACTCCATCTAACTACTGTTTTGCTGGAATTTTGTTTGCATGGCACTTACTGTGGGATGTCTGAAGCTAAAAAGCTAGATGGCACACTGGGTTGTCGCATATCCTATTGCTATCAATATCTGTTTGAAGTGGACACGGCTACTAGACTATCGGTAGCTAACTTACTGCTACTATGTTCATGTTTATTCCAGGAGCAGTGCTAACCACTATCAGAATCTGTGCTTTGTTGCCAGTCGGCATGATTGGGCTGTTTGTAAAATGAATAGCATTGGTAGTGCCACTTACAGTACCACTAATACTTGACAAGATACTAATGCATTTGTATTGTCTAGAGTCTCACAGAGTATAGATAATGCATTGGGAAATGAGCACGTTTGAGCAATCACTGTGTGAGGACACCAGAAGCCATGTTGCTACATTTACAATTATTTGTTTTGGAGATTCAATTAGCCCCCACAACAGAGATGCCTGGTTGCGCACTTTGGTCCTCATGTTGACAAATGCCGATAACAGATTCCACAAGCAATCAAAAGCCTAGAATCAAGACTAGATACTGAAAGCTGTCTTATAGCTTCACTAAGGAAGCAATTAAACACACCTGACCCAAACATTATGGTGCCCTAAAATAGGGGGTGGTGGATTTGTATTAAAAGTGCTGTTATTTCTACATGGTAAAATCAAAAAGTACAATAATACCCTTTAAAAGCTGAGAATCCACACTTTAATCACATGTGAATTGTTTGATTTAAAAGTTTGGAGTACAGAGCCAAATAAATAAAAATGAGAGAGAGAGAGAGAGAGAGCTTTCATGTACAATCACAGTGGAAAATCAGTGAAAGCATCATTAAATAAGAAAGACACAATGCCATAGAACCCCACAGAAAGCCAAAAATAGAGTCTAGACAGGAATTTGGGAGGAATTAGTTGAGCTGTGGTGTTATTGGTGAATGTTTATTTAATCCAACAAAAAGCAAGTGCCAAAAGTCGAAAGGAAATGCTTTGCAGCTTGATAATAACAGTTGGTGACTCACAGGAACCTTATATAAGCATCACTGACTACTGTGCAGCACCCTATGAATCTAAAATCACTATTAAATTAAAGTCAAATTAAATTCTCATATTTTGAAAAAGTATAATCTCCTTTTTTAGGCAATGTATGGCATGCCAATCTGAAATTATCCATACGTGCAGCAATATCTGGCCTGTTAATTTGCACTATACTTCGCTTGTAACTAGCCTGGACGAGATTCATGAGTGGAAATATCTGTATTGTCTGTGAGTATTTACACACCATATTTTGTGGTAAATGACATTGCTTTTTCCCTTGAAATATTTCTTTTGAAATACTTCTCAAATGTGATTATTATTTTTAAGCGATATCTGAATACTAAGGACACATTTAATTTCTCCAAATTAATCTGGAATGAACTCTAATTTCTATAGTTAGAGAATAGCATCAATAATCAATACTGACAAAGGCCCTATTAGGAGTGAAATGGGCAGAAAGCACAAGTTGTCTTTTCAGCTTTCTGGCATCCATGCCTAATCAGTGATAAAGTACAAAGAGTGCAAGCCTCTTCATCTATATCCCTTTTTTTGAGAATTGCTAATCTTTTTGCATATTTAACTTCATGATGGATTTTAGTTTTTCTTTCTCTATAATATTGTCCTTTACTGGCATGAGTTCATGATTCATGTATAAACACTGCAGACTGAAAGCAAATATCATGGATAAGGCTTTGAGGAGGAGACTGTGTTGAGATTTAATTAAATATATGTTTGTAAACAGTTTTAGGATAGGCTACTAGGACAGTCAGATGATTGCATGGGCTACATTAGTATGATCTAATGCTATCCCTGTTTTGATGTAGATCATATGTAAATCACTAAAGGTAATGTTTGAGGGAAAGCACTCTTCTAAATTTTCAATCAGATCTCAGAAGACCTTGTATATAGTTTATGTGTAAGTTATTCCTTCTTTAGACATGGATTCTTTTTTTTTTTCCTCACACCATCAGATAAATTCCATAAGCACACTATATACAGTACTACACCACCAAGGCCAAGCAGTTTTTTTTCCATCGCATTTTGAGAAGGGCATTTTTTATAAAAATGATTTATGCTAGTTTTTTACTGCCTAAAGAATATGCAAGAGGCATTATGAGCATATAATGATACAACATTATCTGTGCCGTTAAATAATTCATTGTGTACTTGAGCGCCAAAATAAGTTGCAGAAAAATCGGCTAAGAATTTCCATTTCCGTATCCACACAACTAATTGTTAAACACACCCCATTGGGTTTTAAAGATGTTGTCGCAGACTTTTCATTAAACATTAATGCGCGGTTCCGATGATTTCATGCACTCCGCATTTTACATCTCCTCTTTAATGACACTCTCAAAAAAGCATTAAAACTCATCATAAATCGCACAATAATAATGATGAAAAAAATAAAAAAACCGTCCCTTACTGATCATAAATTGATCTATGTGGAGGACCGCAGGTAGACGCTGACAGCTGCTTAATTTACTATTGTCACTTAGGTGACTTAATCTTGTAAGGGGCCCACTGGCAACAGACACACAGAGGACTCATAGAGAGCCCCCGTCAGGTTTTCAGATGCACTAGTAACAACCAAGGTCACTTTAATTAACTGCCTTATTACATTTTAAATGATAATACTAATCACTCACTTTGCAGTACAGAGAAACTGCTGGCTGTCGTGTGGGTTTAGAACTGGAGAGAAACAGAGACTCTCTCTGCCTGTCTCATTCCAGGCTTTGTGTCTGTGTCCTGTGTATTTATTTGTCTGGGATGTTGTCTATCACATGGGTTTCAATTAGCCATCACCGACAGCTTAGCTTCCCTGTGCTCCCCAAAGATCAGCTGTTTGGGTCTTAGGGCCTAAACGGCTGATCTTTTTGAAATGCTTCACTGATTCAAATCAGTGTATTTTCCACAGAACAGCCTATTTTCCATAGACTTAATTTGAGATTTTAAAGTGCATAAATTTTGCCTCTGTAAGGCTGTTTGTTTTGCTTTCATGTTTTATGAAGTATATTATTGAATGCCTCAGTCTACTTATTCAATAAAAATAAATTTATTGGGATAGGCATATTAAACAAGAACAAACAAACAGTTGGTATCTAAAATCAAGTATAAAATCAAAAACCATTCATTTTGAACTTAACAATTTTACTAAACTATTAAATCACAATAATTAAGTAAGCTAATAAATAATATTAACAAAATTTAAAAAATAATAGATATCATATGATACACCAAAGTATATAATAAATGCACCTGGCAACATTGGCATTAACTATTGTGACATGTAAGTGTATTTTGCTCTTAGTGGCTAAAATCCAAGGATAAAGGGAAAACACAACACAATACCGCCATGTCTTCACATTTGGAATAATAATAAAAAAATATCAGCAATGAATGGACACAGCGAACAATTAGATAAGCTACTGTACAAATGCTGATACATGGCACACCAATGTCACAGTGTCTTGGCCCTCTCTTGTTTTTTTTCTCTCTCCCTGGACTGCTTTGTTTTGTACACTTTGATGTGAGGCCTAGCTAACTGCTGCGAAGCAGGGTCCAGACCGTGCGAGATTTATCCCAGCCAATCTCAACCCCATCACCATTAGTGCCCATCTGCTGCTGCTGCCATACGCGGACCTCCTAAAGGTTATTCATTTACATTCTGAAAAAGCACAACCAATAATTGCTTTCCTTCAATCAATCAGCAACATGTGAGCTATGTCTGAAAGCCCAACAGTGAAATAAAATGCTCGCGTGGATTACTGAGTGTGTGGAAAATGAGGTCCTGAAATGTCATAGCAGCTCTTCCTTCGTTGAATTAAGTGATGCATAATTTCTATATAAATTATAATAGGATATTTGAACTTGATTGATTAATGTAATCGTTAGCCATATGGCACCAACTGCTTTTCCCTCCTTACATTCAAATAAGTGGAGATTACAGGGCTAGGTCAGCTCAACCTTTCCCACCATGAATATGAATCTAGACCCAACCAGGAATAAAAAGGAAATCATATAAAATAATGTTCTAGTTTTAAATATGCATGCATGCAACAATAGACTTGGGCAATTAAAAACAAAAAATATTCCTCAGAAATGAGATGTTGACTTCACTCGAAAGAAGTGCTGAATGTGAAAGATGAGTGCTGATCTGCGTCACGGTTTAAACAGAATACAGAGATATATATAAAATATACTGTAACAACAGGCCTGATGAGTACAGAAATAGCAGCATGCATTATGCAGTTCATGTATGGTTACAGTAATGTGGAAATCTCTCTCTCCCACTTTCTTTCTCTGTCCACACGCACACCTCTCTATCCCTCTCTTTCTTTCTCCACACACACACACACACACACACACACACAGAACACACAACCCTTTCAGCTCAGCACATCTGGTTCTCGCAACACACCAGAGATACTGCTTCTTTCAAAATATACCCCTGGAGCACATTCACTTCCAATTTTGTAAAGCGTATAACAATTATGCAGAAATCATCATTTTTAATTATTTACATTAACACTGACATCGTTAGATTATAATTCGTGTCCCTAATAATTGCATAGTTTCCGTAGCTGACAGCTACTTTTTATTAGATTGTGTCCTCGTGCTGCTTTCTGACATGCACTTGATGTGTCACAGTGATTCACCAAAGACAAGGGGACAGGATGGAGCTGGTGCTCGTGCTCTTGAGTGAGTGACAGATATTTGGCAGGTTGACGGGCCTCTGTTGGGTCTGGGCTTCTTGAAGGCAGTCACCTGTCATTCCAGGTGAGGGCTTTGCTATCTTGAAGACAGGAGGCAGCAGAGTGGATATAATAGAATGTTTAGGCATCAACTTGGAATATGACCCTGCTTGTCGAGATGAAAAATAGACATTGTTTTGGTCAAATATTTTTCTCCTTCCAAGTGCTATCATGATCGGATCTCATCTTACTGGACCTAAATTCTCAACCAAAGTCATCATATACTGTTTACTTGGGGGGGGAAAGATACTGAAGAAGATATCTTAAACCAACGGAAGCACTTAGTTAGAAGGAACATATCGTATTTAAAATTTTTCAATATTACTAGGCATTTATAAATTACAATACTCAAGTTACTTTGATCCTTCCAGCCCAAATAATGGAACGATAATGCTATTTACTAAGTACAGCACACTGTTGGAACCCACAGCCAGGAAGCACATGACCTCTCTTCTGAGTGTGCTCTGAAGTCTGTCTGACTCAGTATGTTGGATCCTATTTTTCCAGACGGCGCCAGGAGATTTGACGGTTGGATCTGACTGTCTGAACATTAATCCTGGGATTGATGGGAAAGGCAAGACAGTCGGTGCGCACATCTCCTTCGAACTCGTCATGGCAACATGAGTGGCGTCACGGAACGAGGCAAGAGGCGCGTCGCCTGCCCCGTGTTTTCCGATGCTGTTTTTGTTCTGTTTCCTCAAAAGAACGTCCTGACAAGTTTCGGGGTCCATGTGTCCATCAAAGTCCGGCTGACATCAGGCAAAGGGAATGAGGACTGACTGGAAAGTGTAAACCAACGTGACTCATTCCTCAGAGCTCAAACTGACATGGCACAAGTTCCCCACGTCTTTGGTGTCTTAACTGCACATGAGCCTATGAAGACGGCAAATAACTTGATAAAGCAAAGTAATTTGAGCAAATACGGTACAGCGTGTTAAAGGCATTAACAACTACAGCAATAATGCAGGGGGCTGCTTATTAACACGTCTTTCAAATGAAATCTCTTCTGTCTGAACGCACGTGGTATATTTGTCTTTCCTTTTACTGCTCAACTGACTGTCTGATTTGGTTAATGTTCGTATGCAGATTCAGTGGTTATGTTCATAGAACCATTCCAGAAATGATATAGGCGCCTGCAGCCTAAGTAACATCAGTGTTACTTGTCATTCACATAATACATTTTTTCTGCATGCTACACCTGTTTTGATACCAACATGTTTATATGAGGGATAAACAATCCCAGGAGCTCTGAGATATTTTACTATTGTGTACTATTGTTTTTTTTTCTCAACAGGCAGAGTGCCTTGTGTGTTCTTTTTGTCAAAGTACATTATGATTTTTTCATTTTTGGACAGTGAAAGTCAGTCGTCATGCCAGCCTACCTGTGCCAGAAAGGCCAGCACAGGAAGTCATCGGGTTTATTTCCACCAGGCTTCCTGGCCAGCTGATGCTCACATGATCCTGTTGACAGCTGGGCGGCAGAGCTCTCCACTGTGTCATGTGACGATTCAAAGTCCCCTTCACCTTACCGTCTCGCTGCAGCTCCAGAGGCACCGCGCGTCTGTCTCTGTCTTTCAGGGTAGGGGGCCCAGCGTCCTCTGCCTGCAGGTGCGGCGTGTGGAACGCGTGCGGGGGGGGGATTTGGGTGCACACTTTCACTGCTGTCCTGTCGCTGCCGCTGCCGCTGACGCATGGCTCGGGTCCTGCGTCACATGACCCCGGACAGACGAACGGGCCGATGGGCCGGCGGAACTTACCTGCCTGCTCGTTCACCTCGTGAGTGAGGCGTGCGTGCTCACCTGCCGGGCGCTCACACGACTGCGCATTCTCACCCTGGCTATGTCTGCTAGCGGCGCGGCTTCGCCTGAGGTTTGTAGATTTTGATCTGAGGCCAGTTTCTACAGAGAGAGATGAGGGAATAGAGGCAGGGAGACAGAGAGAGGAGCAATACATCTGTGTGTGTGTGTGTGTGTGTGTACGTGGGCATGGATGACTTCCACACTGCAACTCTAAACCAGTCCACTGGGTTTAACTTGTAAATCATCCAAATGATGCTCCCTAACCTATAGGTGGAGACAATGATAAATATTTTGGGGAAAGGCTAATAAACACACAAAATATAAATAAATATAATAAAAATAAGACAACTTATAATGTATAGTAAAGCATACAGACAAGAGTAGGTTACCTCTCTGAGAATACTGTTGTGTTTATCATGTGAAAGTATTCTTGTGTGTGGTTGCAGATTATGACAATTATTATAATTATATTAATTATGATACTGCTTAACTGAAGTGCACATCCAGCAGTTTTAAAGGTTTGAAAGATAAGAATGTATAAAAACATTGAGATATTTTTCTGTTATGACGTAATGTTTTGAAATGTGAAATATTTTAATGTCTGTTGAATAGACAAACACATAATCGATGGGCTCTGTCTCTGTCAGCAAATAATAACTTATATATTGATGACTGTGAGAAAACAATGCTGCTCAATATAATAATAATAACAATAATAATAATAATAATAATAATAATAATAATAATAATAATAATAATAAGCAGCAGCCCTTATAAAATACAATCCCTTAAAGCAGAAAATCATGTTTTTTGTTTCTCTTTATAAGAATATCTCTTTAATTTATGATACCCTCTGAAGTAATCGATTTCATTTTCTTGCATTAGACTCACTGCTTAAATCCAACCAAGTGAAGCTAATAGAGTATTTAGTTACCTACATGTCTCCAGTATATTGTCTGTCTCTGTGAGCTTCCATGCAGAAACCATATCATCACTCATAATTATATATTCTAAATGTTCAGCACTGAGTGAGTGTTAATGACACAAAGCGTGCCTGTCTGAATTACAGTATTTCCCTTTTGCTTTTTCTTCTGTTGTACCAGCCTGGACTATTGTTGAGACCTTAGACAATCATTAAAAATAAAATCATCGACAATCATTACATTGTATGTCAACCTTATGCAAAATTACCTAAAAAGAGACATGTGGAAATGACATACCTGATTCTCTGGTTATTTTACAGGCTAAACTCAAGATTTAATTATGAAGTCCGGTTTTGTTATAAATCATTTTGTGTTAGAAACAAGATGGTACAGTTTTGTCAGAAGGAATCTTATTTAAATGTTTTTGGACTTTGGACTTTTTTTCAATTCATGATCATCAGCAATTGCATGGTTTCAAGCTAGTCAGTGGAAGAATTAGGCCATGTTTTCCTGAGCTTTCATTTTTTTGGGACATTTTCTTAGGGGAATATCAGGAGTAAACAGTGGCACCAACTGAAAAGAAAAAAAAGGCAATCTAAATGTTTTCTTGAGTAATTAGCAGCGGCCGTGTCTGTAGTGACTGGCCTCCATGTGGTCTGCTTTTATTCTGTTCTTCTAGTTAAGGCCTGCCTGTCGATCATAAATTGCTGCAGGTGATTTTTCTTTGGACTCATTGGGGAGAAACCTCAAAAAAAAGATTACATCTGAATTTTAAATATTTTGATTATCATTTTTATGTGACAAAAAAACCTCGCAGATCCGTCTTCTGTGTGTGATGCTAAAGACCCGTCTGGGGAATTGAAGACCTGCTGATGAGATTTTGCATCAAGGCCTCCCGTGACTCTCTCAGGAGATCCCCGCGCATCAATCTAGAGTCAACAAACACTGCAGTTAATTAATGAGCGCACCATAAGGGAGCACTTTTAAACAATGCTGACTGCTTTTCGCCTCCAGACCCGCAAACACTAAAAGTTACCGTCGGTTGGAGGGAGGTGACTCAGAGGTTGTCTCATGCTGGTTGTGTCCCTGCCATTTTGTCCTGCTCCCGTGCTCTGCTGGGAGTATCCTACTTTTCTAAATTACTTTTTAAGTACTGCTTCTTCACGGCAATAACGTGCTGAGAGGCAGGTCTTTTCTAATCTTATTCACAGGGGGAATACTTTTAAAAGAAAGCATTTGTCCCTGTTTTTCTGTTATTGCCAGCGGCGTGACATTTAACACTATTCTAATTAAGTTCCTACGATGACAGAACTCTTTCCCATTTAAATATTTTGTACGAATAGACGGGCAACATAAAATGTGGGGGCCCACAAGGTATTTAGATTCCCCACGGCAATGTGGAAATTGAATATTCTGCTTGCTGAAGTTAGGGGATTTTGTGTGTTACTGAATACACCTCTTTGGATCAATGAGCAAACAGATTTTGAAGTTTTTCCGTGCCGCAGAATGACACAAGTGCTGTAACTGAAATAGGTGGCATCTGACATACCTACGGTTTTTAATTAAGCACAACATCGGAAATACTTAGACAACTATAGACAATAGACAACTATTTTCAAGGACCTCCGTGAAGGAAAACACAGTTTATGTTAAATGACGCTTTCTCCACCCAGTGAGAGGACTACATTACACTGTATCTGGAGGAAGAGTGTGTTTGCTTGAACTGTGAACATAATGTTTGGAAGTACATTCGCGGGTGTGGGACCTAATAAGACCTGATAAGAATTGAAATTGGGCTGGGGGTGTGGGGCTGTTTAGATGCCCCAGTTCATCTAGGCCCTCAAGAGCACCACACAAACAGACGTTATAAACACCATGGCGATGATGTTCCTGATCACAGCACGGGCTGTGATTTAATAGTGCTTTCATGGACACGCTCACGTCTTTGATGAGTTTATCACTGTTACCATCAACAGCAATGCTTTGCTGTGGCAAAATAAACTCCCAATGATGTAGTTGTAGCCATTTTCAAACACGCAAGACAGGACATACAGTATGCTAGCAAATTTGTGTCAAGTTCCATTCATTTATATGGGGTGGTCGATACACGTCCCCTTAGCAACCAAAAGCTAGCGCTGGACCACCTCTAGGACAGTTTTTCCTACATAACTAGGTACAGGTTGTTACCGATATTTCACCTATTTCATTTATAGTTGTAAATCAGTTTACGTTTTCCTGTCTGTCAAACAAAGGTGGTCGATAATAGGTGCTCTCACTCTAGTGGCTTCTTCTTCCAAATGGGTTCGAATGTTTGTGGCTTGCGCGCTCTCAACAGGAACAGGCATAGTTCACGCAATATTCTATTGCGCACCATGGTGGCTTGGTGGTGAAGTGCAGCTATACTGTCATTCATGAGAGAATATGGTGCGTTTAGTTCTTTTGGAAAACATGTTTCTTTTAGCCTATTTATCTCGTTAACATAAATAATACTCATTACATTGAAGAATTTTATTATTATTATTATTTGTGATTAAAATAATGGTTGTTGGTAATGTATTAGCGACTCCCACAGATGTATGATTTTACTTCTTTCATGGGAGCTCAGGCACCTCCTTATGGGAGCTCAGCTCTCACTGGCTCCCACATAACTCGAACCCTGCATATATTCTTTTGAAGCAGTAGAGGGTAACTTTAGGGAGCTTTACTTTCCCAACAGGTTGTATTGCCTCAGTAGCATTTTCTGCAGTTATCCAGTAGTAACTGTCATTTCCCTGTGGAACAACTCATTTCACCATAGATGTCTCAGGGGAAATCTTGGCATTACATCACACAAGTTAGGATTTCCACTGCTTTCAGCTGGCAAAAAAATCTCTGCATGCTGTGCAGCCCAAATAATTGCCAATTTTATAATGAAATCAACAGAAATGGATGGCAAGGAATGCTTTACACCACATACAGTGAATATGTGACAGTTTGCCAACCCAAAGGAAGTGAAACCCCTACTATGTGAGATGTAATGCCAAGGTTAGTATAGATTTCAGGATATTTCATAAATGCATAACAAGACTACAATACAAAACAACATAAATCTAACAAAACCTTAATATTTTAGCACATGTTTCTCTGTCAAATCCCTAATAAATACATTTGAAAAATGTCAGGAAAGGAAAGGAAAATGCCATTTCATTCAAATGTCTAAAATTATTATTATTATTTAAAAAATAAATATATTGTATTGTACTATGAACAATGTATGCCAAAATGTTTCTGATTGCAGTATGGGATGTTTGAATGATTTACCAGCTTGTTTATCAGGTATTGTAATTTTCCTAGCTTTCTTGAATTATAACCCAGCTTTGCACTGGACTGTTACCTATAAATATTACTTTTACCAGATGTTAAAAAGCAGTTAACGACTTGCCCCAGCCTTGAGATAAGTGATTATTTTCTGGATGTACTAATCAGTGTGATGGCGGCCCTGTCCTTTCTCTAGGGCTCAATGTTGACTCACACTTACAGTAGGACACAAATTAATCAGATTCAGTTACTACATGGTGTAAAATAATTTGTATTTAGCTTCATTTAAAGTACCAGATTAATTTTCTGCCTTCGATAAGTTGATCTCAGTACCTGATAGTGGTTTAACTACCACCTCATATGCACACAGAGACTGTGATGGATGCCCTCCCACATTCCCAATCTAAACACAAGGTCCCATCTGCTTTGAGAATGCCACAGCATTTGTCAAAAGTGGAGTGGATAATGGCTTTGGCATCCTTATTAAAATCTCCAAATAGTCTTCATTTGTCCATTTTTTTGCCCATCAGGCAGTGCCACCTTTGGGAAATTAGTTAAGTGAGAGAACTTCCCATTTTCTATTTTCATATTTTTCAAAAATTACCAAAAATAAATTAAAAAATAATTTATAAAAGTAAAAAAAAAAATCATAGTTCATAATACAGGGGGAAAAAATGTC
Source organism: Anguilla rostrata (assembly GCF_018555375.3). Lineage (NCBI taxonomy): Eukaryota > Metazoa > Chordata > Actinopteri > Anguilliformes > Anguillidae > Anguilla > Anguilla rostrata. Next base: position 49,948,820 of record NC_057936.1, on the reverse strand, counting down.
ACTTTATATCCTTTGCTACGTGCAGCCATTTCGTTGTCCTCTCTTCTGAAACCCTGCATGTTTACTCCATGTAAAACAAACGTCTTGTTTTAAAACACGTCTTCAGACCAGTGACACGCTCGCTGGGAAGACAAGAACAATTATCTAAAATAAGAAACAAAAGGGGGAGCAAACTCGAAACTGTGTCCCCGTTTGGTAAGAACACGCGCGCGGTTACTTCCCTGTATGTGGGTCACACGCCGTTCCCAGCTGTTCGGCGGCGTCAGCTGTGCGTTTTTGTGCTCATCAACATCTGCTCCTCAAAAACAATATCCAGCTTTTAGCGCTCAAATGGAGGTTACACCATATGCCAGCAAGCCACTTAGTTTACGCCTTGGGAGCCAGATTCACACTAGTTGAAGTAACAATGAAAGAGAGGGGAGCCCGAATCTGACTGGAGCCTCGCGTGCAGTGCTGCCCAGTCAGGCCGTTGGAGAGGCCGCTGGAGAGGCACCAGAGTGCATCTGCTCAAGGTGCGGAGCAGCGAGCTGCACAGGCTGCTGAATATTAATGCCCTGTGCCGACACGCCCAGGCCCGCCATTTGTTAGTCATTATCCGATAAAACACACTTTTCAACACCTGATGAAATTTCAACCTCATCAAAATTATGATTTATTTTCCCTTTTTTGTATTTATGTCCACATTTATACATTTTCTCTGCAGCCAGTAGCAGTATTATAAGCTCCTCACTGATATGTAATTTACAAATAAAATTTAATAGGAGTTTGAGAGTGGTATATTTAAGGGGAAATGTATAATTAAATTGTTTAATTAAAGTAAATTAATGTGTAATTTAACAGTAATTGGAACACCTTCATCAGTCAACTATTACCCAGTTACCATGAAGTAAATGTGATTCTGATTTGTAATAAGAAAAATTATGTGAGCAACCCAGAAGATTAATGTTAGTTAGCTAACTAGCAAGTTAATGTCACCTCAAAACAGCTAGCTGCATAACACTAAAGTTTAAGTTGGCATCTAACATAAGGGATGAAGATTACTCTTCAGGGTTGCTAGCTAGCTAACAAGCCGCAGCTCACAAGATCCATGTTGTTGCTCTTTCATATGATCTACCAGACCTGATAGTATTATATAAAAATTTGTATTTTCATTTACAGTATTTACCTTTAATTGCCCTTTTGGGTATCCATGCATGCACATCTCTTTTCTCTGCTAAGTCAAAACAAGCTGTGTTCCTCTTTGTGCAAGTGTACATTCCATTGTGTAACTGCCCCTTGAGGCATGGAGGACTTCTGTTGTATCAACTAGTTTTGCAGTGATTCTCCTCTGCATTTGTGCTTTTGCTTTTGAAGCATGATTGGATTATGGATTGCCATACTTATTGATTTGTCAAAATAAAAAAAAATAAAAAACGTGTCTGTGCTTTTGGTTTCAACACGTTTATTTACAATGGATTCGGCAAATGGCTTCTGCCATTCCTCATCATGTTTGAGCAGCATTTTAATGTACCACCCTGCCAGTTTTTCCTCATAATCACCCCTATCAAGTGTTTTGGTGTTTCCAGCACACATTGACTGTGTGCTAACTTTTATTTATTTTGTTTATTTATTTAAAAGGGACAACACACAGTAATCAACAATTCCGCAGTTGCGTCAAATGGTACAGTGCCAGAGTTAGCTCAAGAGCTCATTTTCATCTGTAGTCCCTTAGCAGGTGAGAGATGTTAATAAACACCACCTTTCCCCCTGCAGATTTTTAAGATCATTACATTTTTACTGCGCTTCCAGGTTAGTGGCAGAACACACCCCCTAATAAATGAACCAGCTCCAGTCACACCCACTCAGTGCGAATGACAGGAAGAGCACGAAGAGAAACACTGTGGCAATCTCACTTTAACTGCCATATGCGCTGCCCCAAAATACGAATATCATGCCAGTCTACTGCTTTTATTCATTGTTGCATTGCCATTTTGAGCCATAAATATAGTGCCCATTGTCTTTCACATTAAAAGTCCCAATAAACATCCCTATTTCCCCTTTGGAGAAACTGAAACATCTCTCCCTAAAGGTGTTTATACTAGGCTGTATCCTTTTCCCTCAATGTACTTTTCCCTCAATTTACTCAGCGTACTTTGTTGTATTTACAATGCAAGTAGACCTCAGCTCAGGTCAAAATTGCATTCTATTGATTTATGTTTGAATGCGATACGTGACTTGTCCAAAGCAGACTGTGTAGACACATTTAATGACATTTTTTTCCATAAAAAATGAGGAGACATTATTAAGGCAAATGTGTGGAAAACACATTTGAAAGCCAACATTTTCATTATTCAACAAATATAGTGTAATGGCTGGTGTTTCCCAGCAACATGACAGAACACAGAATTACATGACTACCTGCTCTCCCACAGCTGTTAGGAGCTATAGGGCTAAAGTACTGCTCCAGGGTCTGCAGTTATGTGCGGAGGAGTGACATATTAGTACCTCTAGCCATGTGCATTCTCATGCGGCCACCAAAATGTAATTTGTTAATATAATTATGTGGCTAATTACATAACATTCAGTCCTCAGTTCTCTTAAAAGAGAAAAATGAAACACGTTTGAGACCAACTTGTCACAACTAAACTACTTCACACTCATGCTCATTATGTGTGATTTCAGTCCTGCCGGCTAATGTGAATTTTTGTATGGCGGCAATAATCAGTAAAGACAATATGCCCATCAGAAATGAGGCAACTGATGCAGTCAAGGATAGGCACAATTTTTTTGTCACTTTCAGTTCTTGTTATTTGTCAGTGTTTAGGATCTCTTTCACACTCGTGCTCTATGCACAACACTCGGAGTGGAGTGAAGGACAGTTAATATGTGCTGTTGCAGACACGGATCTATACGAGGCACACCTGGTGAAATTTGACAAAATGACTCCCACTGAACTTGAATAACTACTAAGTGTGACTGCAGATTTTGAGGATGATGCTGATGCTGCATTATCCCAATTAACCTTACTGCACTCAGACTTTGCTCATACGGCACATTATACCTGTCAGCCTCTTACATACGTACACACACAAAACCATCTGTGTATATGGATGTATTTAAGTTAATACAATAACTAAATGCTTCCTATTGTCACCTTCTGGTATTTGATTTTGTAATACGTAAACAACTCATTATTTAGCTTGGCACACATGCTGATGCTTTACTGCGTAATAATAATAATAATAATAATAACAACAATAATAATTATTACTACTACTGTTATTATTATTATTATTATCATAAGTGCTTAGACAATCCTTTCAACTAAGCGCTTAAAAGCATTCAAAATCGGCAGGACTGTCACAATTGCTTGCTTTATTTTGTATGCTGAAAATGCACTGGTCCAGCGATGTGCAATTAACCCGTTTTAGTCCAATTAAGAAACAGATCTGGATTGTATCGGCAGTATTACAGTTCAGTACACAGAAAAGGTGATAATGGTGTTTTAATTAAATATGGGAGCAAAAGGTCCCAAAATGGGCCTTACAGCTAACCAAGCAGCAGTCATTGGGTTGACTGTACAGACAAGGCACATTATTGTCCTCAGGCTGCATGCCTCCGCCTGCATTGCTCAGTGGTTACCTTGGGGCTAAGCGGTCCTCATTAATCAGCAAATCATCGGAAAGTGTGTATCTGCACAGCTGTAGGATAAGATTAGGAAAATGTTAACGGCAATGCTGCGCCTTTGTCAGAATGCATTTAAAAATGTGCGATGTGCTGTGATGATTTTCTTCCTGGCTCAGAATTAGCGCTTATGCCTAAAGAGCAAGAAGGCGATTCTCCAAATGTATGCGTCTTATGTTATGTATCAGTTACTTGCAGTGAATGAGTGAGGGGGAGTGTTGATGCATGGTACAGTATGCTCAGAGCTGAATCTCACCCAAATCCCCATGACTACTGATGAGGCTGACAGGCTAAATTCCAGCTTGGTGGGTTTATATAACTGTAAAGGGAGAGAAAAGCTGTCACCTTATGCTAAAAAATTATACTTATTTGTTCTTTTTAAATGTTTGAGATAGAAGGAATTGAGAAAAATGACAAAAAACAGTTCACCTTCAATACCACTCAGAATTGCCCTGATCATAGTATTCATATTAGAACAATACAGCAATACAGAGCAATATACTGCAATATGGACTTCACTTTGTGTTTTTACATCACTTCTCCAAATGTTAGGTCACATGCATAAATTGCCAATAAAAGCTTTATAATGACACCTTACAAACTCATTCTAAATGCTAAGTGCTCTGTACACACATTATGTTTATCAATGTCAAATAGCATTGACAATAACTGTGCTAAGATGCCAGAATGTCACTAAATCAGTAATACATTTTTATTAACATGTTAAGCATCAGTAATGTTATGTCATTCATATAAAATCCTTTTGTAGATCTTAGATAAAATGTTAATGTTGCCAAGAAATGACATAAGATCTGTGTATATTTCAGAAAGGAATAGAAAGGTTTGTGTTAATATATTCATGCATTTCTCAAGTATGGTGATATTGGGACTTAGATGAAGAGCAAACTGTTTTCCATCACAGGTCAGAGGTATGCTCCTAAAAGCTGCCTGCATTTTTGAAGTGCAGATGGAAATTTGTTTTGGTGCAGGAAAACATCTATAAACAGCAGGAGTAACCATGATGATGAGACATCACATGATGAAACCTAAACATTCCATTCCAAGTTGTCTAAAGAGTATAAAACCAATGATAAAATGTTTGAGCAGGAAATGAGATACCCCAACTCCCCAAGTACATATCAGCTCTTGTTCTATAAATACACAAATGTCTTAGGCATAATCATCATCATCTTCATAATCATATGAATATAAATTCATTACAACACAAGCATTTTTACAGAGATCAGCTGTCATAATTCAGTTTTCACTCCTTTTCTTAGTTCTGAGTCACACCAGTTTGTTGGCTGCTGAGTCGCTTAGCTATTGAGGTCTGAGGAGTTGCCAGGATGGTTTTATTTTAATTTTGATTTTCTATTTCAGCAACACAACATATAAAATAAAAGGTTTTCATGTTTATTGGCTCAGATTTAGAAAAGGAGGTAATGTTATTTTTAAGAGGCCTTATTTTTTCCTACTTACAGAAGCTATTACTATCTCTATCTCAAGAGGAATAACACAGTAAGTCAGTGGGGCACTCAGAGATTTGCCTTAACTTTAAGTCATTCTTAATTTGATTCCTCTTCGTATTTTCCCAATAGATAAAAATGGCAGTTGATGCCAGTTCGTCACTCAAGGCCTTTTAACCTGAAGTAATTTCATATCGTATTGCAGTCTTAAGGAAATCTAGAGTGAGTAAGGGTGGGGCGGGGTTAAGAGGGTAGAAGAGTTCACAAAAACGGTGTCCTGGAATGCTGAGAATCAGTCCTGGTTTAAATGCATTGCGGATGCTTTGAGAAAATTCCCAAATGCATTTCCTTATATAGTCAGAGGAGGGCAGTGCTCCAGAGGGAGTGTTTTTTTCTTCCCTCAAAGTGCAGTCAGGTGGAATTCAAGACCAGTCAGAATTCCACTTCCGTAAGATTAACATCAGTATCAACATCTTTATGGCAGTGCATCATTGTTTAACACATCCTGCTAATGTCCTGAATATCAAATACATGCCCACATACAAAGAATTACCTACATATGCCACGTGAAGCTATAGTGTCACAATGCAAGGCTGACTATAGGTAGTTATTAGAAAGTGAAAGGAAAAGCTGGATTGGAGGATTCGGGCACTGATTTAATCAGGGTACTTATATTGCCACCATGCACTCAGATCAGTCACTGTAAGACCAGCAGTCAAATGTCCCAAAAATATTATTGAAAATCAAATGATAAAAGTTAAAATCATTTGCAAGCACATGAGCTGCAAAGATCTTGAAACTCATCTGGGTGCTTAGTGTGCACTGAATGTCATTTGTGTTTTCAGTTCGCAGAGGGGACTCCCTGCTGCACTATGTTTATATGTCATTTTACCAGGCGCTGACAAGAAAACATAATGATGATGTTAATGATACTATGATTATGTCAGTAATCTATCTCCTGTTACTCCATGCTGAGCTGAAGCAATAGCAGGCATGGTGGCTACATATTATTAGCAGGCAGCTTCGCCTCTACGTGAGCAGTTAAAAATATTCTTAATTTGTAATATTTATAATAATATTTACAGGAGAGGGTGAAACTGTGCTTCATTTGCTTGGATTCGAAAATCTGGGTCATTTACATGCCAATTAAAGCTAATGCAGATTTATTTATCCACTTTCACATAGATTTTTCTATGGCAGGCAGAAGATGCCAAAAAAAGGTAATAATAGTGCATGGCTTCATCATCATTAAATTTCTTAACTTTGATTTAGCCGTAGTAATATCTTATTTTTGGTTGTATTGGGAACTGAATGAAAAAAAAGAAGCAAACAAATAGACAACAATGACAATGGCATCTTCAGTTTCTTACAGAGAATGCAGTGAATAAAAAATGTAGCTGAAATACAGATAATGAATATTTCTATTTTAAGATCAACACATGTGCTCAGATATACTGTAAGCTGATATTGCTGTATTTTGCTATCATTTTTTATGTTAGTTTGATGTATTAATGCAAGGTTCTTGCATGTCATTTTAGCATCAATGCTATGTAAATTAAAATATTCATGTTTAGGTCTCTGTTGCATGTCCTTTGCATTCAATGACTGCTTGAAGTCTATGACCCTTAGACCCTTAGACATCATTTTCTAGGTGTGAATATTTTCTCTGGTGAAGCTCTGCCAGGCTGCAGTCCTCTTCACCAACTGCTTGTTTTAGGGGCTGGTTGCCTCACATTTTTTCTTCAGCATATGAGACCCATGTTCAGTTGGATTCAGATCAGGTGAATGACTTAGCCAGTCAACAATCTTCCGGTTTTTGGCTTTGAAAAACTCATTTGTTGCCTTTGAACGTTTGTGATCATTGTTTCGTAGGTGACTAACTTAATGCACCAATCTTAACTATTGCTTGTATTTTTGCATAGACCGCGTTGTTGCTGTTCTCGTCTGTGTTATTGTTAATCAGTTTAACCTTCAGGGTCCAAGTTGAACTATGCGGTTGTTCCCTGCACTTGGACCGGTACTTCTCTCTAGGGTTTTCGACATACTTGTTCCTGGTCATGGTTATACACTTTGTTGTACGTCGCTCTGGATAAGAGCGTCTGCCAAATGCCTGTAATGTAATGTAATGTAATGTAATTGTCTTGATGTAGGATAAAGCGCCAGCCAATGAGTTTGATGACCAAATTTTCCACTTTGTGGGACAATAAAGTTCATCTTGAATCTTGAATCTTGAATTTGCTTGAACTTCAGCAGATACTATAAGGCTTCTGTGAACTTTCTCCAGTTACATCATTGATGAAGATGTGAGCCAGTACCTGTTGCAGCCATACATTCTAAGACCATCACACCCCCACCACCATGTTGCATGGAATCTGCATTTTAACCGCATTTGAATGCAAATCTAAAATTGTGGAGTAAGGAGCCAAACTAAGGAGTCTTTGCCCCAAACATCATGGAACTCATCTTGTCTTCGACAACTAACTAGCTTCCAAACATTATCGTGCCCTGAAATGGCGGGGTATGTATAAAAGGTACTGTCATTTCTGCATGGTGAAACCAAAATGTATAAAAATACACTTTAATAAAAGCTGAGAATGTGAATTTTAACCAATTGTTTGATTGCAAATCTAAAATTGTGGAGTACAGAGCTAAATCAAGAAAAAAATGTTTTTTGTCCCAAACATTATGGAGCTCACTATGTTGATGCAACTAAAGATTCAACTAAAGCATTATATTTAAATTTTTAATGTTTTATGTTTAATTTTCTGTTTTATTTGTAAAAATCTGAATATTTGTGCACAAGATGGGAATTGAGCTCAATATATTTGATATAGAAAAATGAGCAGAAGCAAGCTACTGAAAATGACTACATGCAAGTAGTGAGTGTTAGATAGTATATGATCTTATAATCCATCGTGCTAAATATGAGCATGGAAATTTGAACCTAGACAACCCTGCTGTAATGTAATTGGGAAGCAGACGCAATATATTCATCTTTCATGCTGGGTCAGAGAACCTGACCAAGACTTGTCATTCCAGCATCCCTTTGAGTGAAAACTCCTTCAGCACGGAACGAAGGCCCAGTGGATTCAGACAAGGACGGCCAGATTGGTGCAATTCATCATGAAGGAAAAGTAACAAATCCCAATCAAAATTTCCATTAATACTTAATACTGGCTTCAATATTAAGTGTCCAGATGGTTTCAGAACAGAGAAATAGCGGCACTGTTTCTGTGCTTATCTTTAATTCAAGTGTGCTCAGAAGCTCTTCCCATTGTTATACATACCTCCAGGGATTGGAAGCTGCGCAACAATTTAAATACGAGAACAAACTAACTTGAGCTAATGTGACTTTGGCTGGCACTCACACTGACTAACTGGTTCTTACAACACTTTGGCCAGAATTGAGTGTGACTCGTCGAGATTGGCCCTTACACTGGCAAAGCCGGAAGTAACAACCTAAACACGGTGCCTTTGCTCAGCTTTAGCGATACGGTCAGCCCATGGTCATCAGACCCCTGCGAATGACACACTTAATTCCTCATCATCTCGATTTGCATATGAGCGACTGACAGCGTTCCACAGCAGTGAAGCTGGCTTTAGCCAAATAGCAGGGGCGTCAGTAATGGCAACGGAACTCACAGAGGAGAAGCCGGAGCCGCTGGGCGGGAGGTTCTCCCCTATAGGCATTGTTTCCACTTCAGCCTCGGTGCAGGACCCAGAACCCACCGTATCGGGGATTGGGGCACCATGGCACTGCCATCTGGTGCTGGGAGACCGGAGCTTATGAAAGATTCAGTGCCTGGGAGTTATTCAGCTGTCATCGATTACACTGCAGATGTGCAAGAATCCAGCGCTGAGACCGGAAAGAGAAAGGGTGACCGCAATGTGAACATGCTGAACCGTGCGCACGTGCGCATGCACACACACACAAACATACACACATACACACACACACCCATGCGCATACACGTATACACGCACACACACACACACATGTGTACATGCACACACGTGCACACACACACACACACACACACACACACACACACAAACACAGCACACACAACACACAAACACACTAAGCACACACGTGCACACACACATACCACACACACACGATACAGTACAGCACACACACACACACACACGTGTACATGCACACACGTGGACACACACACATATACGCACAAACACACACACACACAGTCACACACAGGCATGCACACACACACATGCATATATGCACGCACATACACACACACGCACATACCCACGCATACAGGCACACACACATGCGCACACACATGCGTATGTGCAGGCACATACAGTACACATGCACACACACACATGCATATGCACGCACACACACTTGCACACTTACATTTATAATTTCATTTGTTCTTTTGCTAAATTCTGAACTATTGTCAAATACATAGAAAGTATGCTGCCATGTACAGACAAAACCTTCATTATTTGGATAGAAATGTTATCTTCCTGCCAATTCCTGGTGATATATTAATCTCCCTGTCTGTTACAAGAACAAATAAAAAACTGGATAATGTCTTTCCTCAGTATTAGAACCAAATTTTTTTTCTGTGATTTTTCCGGTATACATTGATTAGTGCTATAGGGCTTTATACTTGAAAATGATTCAATTCTCTTACACGTCTCCATCAAAAGAAAGATCCTGAAAAACATCTAAATTGATTAATAGGTTAAATGGATCTATGCACCATATTATTTTTGACCCATAACTAGAAAGCTTAAACTTTGAGCCCGCCCCACCCTCCCCCTCTCTTTTTTCTTCCTTTGCAGAGCTTGGCTGACCTCAATAATTAAAGGACAATTTTAAAATGCATTCCTAATTTTCTACTAGAGTGAAAAGCTTTATTATCAAATGGATGACAAAAAACTCCCCTGAATAGTCCTGACTCCTGGGCTTCCACTAAACTGGTCATGAATGCACAAACCATCTGTTTTTCTGGACGCTTGTCAGCGTGTGCGTGGCGGAGGCAGCTGCCTGAGTGGCGGCGGCCTGAATGATGAACCGCGCAACCTTTGTTTTCCGAGCGCCGCCTTTGTGCCGCGCCGAGCCGCCCCGCTCGCGCGGCGGGGGCAATCAAAATCGCCGCCATTGTGCGCACCGGTCGCTCGGGCTCCGGCTGAAAAAAGGTGGACGGCGACTTTATTGCCGATTGCAAATGGGGGGCTGGGAGGCATTGTGCTCTCTCTGTCTCTCTCTCTCTCTCTCTCTCTTTCTCTCTCTGTCTGTCTCTCTCTCTCTCTGTCTCTCTCTGTCTGTCTCTCTCTCTCTCTCTCTCTCTCCCTCCCTCTCTCTCCCTCACTCTCTCTCTCCAGCCTGTGCCTTGGTGGGCGAGGCTGTCAGAAGCCAGAGGGCCTGGTGTGTGCCAGTGGGACCGGGGAAAGGTGTGAGCAGCCAGCGGGGCCGTGCGAGGGAGGGAGGGAGGGATGGAGGGAGAGAGGGAAGGAGGGAGGGTGTTGTGGGGGGTGGGGGGTGGCGGAGGGGGAAGAGGCCTGCGCAATATTACACACTTAAAATATAATCATGTCCTGGCAGCCAGGGCCGCAATCTGGCTGCGTATTTCCGAATGAAAAAGGGCCAGCGTTGTGTAAATGCAGCATATTGGGGCGTGATTTCGCTCACATCAGGTTATGGCTGCCCTGTCGGCTCAGCTCCCCCAGCTTTTATTCATTTATTTTACATACTTCTCTTTTTTGAGTGCTATTCTAAACATTTTGTTTCATTAGAAATTAATTGGAGGTTTGAAAAAATATTTCGACCTGGTTAATTTTTGACCGAAATACATTGTTGGCTAATTTTGCGAGTCTGTCCTCTTGGTGCTCAAAAGCAAAAATGTAAATAATTTCATTTGGGGCCATGATGAGGTTTGAATAGGGGGGAGGGGGGGGGTGTGGTGAGGCAAATTTAAATATTTTAAGATTATTATGATACAATAATGCGATTTAACCATTTGCAGAGATGATACAGTCTATTATTTACCTTCTATTGAGCATAGAAATAATGCCATGCCATAAAACAATAGTTTTACATTTTATTAGCACTGTAGGGGATAGCAACAACCCACACTTTCTGTTGTATGTCTTGTATGAATTATTAAGTCTCTCTCTCTCTCTCTCTCTCTCTCTCTCTCTCTCTCTTTCATAGAAACACTGTTTTCCTTTCTCTCTCTCTCTCTCTCTGTGTCTCTCTCTCTCACGCACGCATACAACAAAACAACAAAAAAGGAAAAGAAATCCTGAAGCTAGAGGTGATTTCACAGTTTTGTTCCCAGGTTTGAATAATGCCCAACAGCTGCGTATAGTCTCCATAGAGATGGAAAAGCCCACTCAAATGCAGCATAGCTTAATAATAAACCAGCACTGAATGAATGGGAGTTGAGTTGAGTGGACAGGCCTTCTCATTTCCTTCTTTTATGTGTCCCAGCTTTGGAGATGTACTCCAGTCATTTGTTCTTCCTGCTCAACTACTTTCAGGCTCATTGGAGGCTAATTGTTGAAAGAGCATGGGGGTTATTTGTCGTTCGGGCTTAATGAAGTGAAATGCATTGTTTTTGTTCATGAACTCTCAGAGGACAAAGGTATGGGTAAAGATGCAACCTCACATTCTGATGCCTACAATCGGCAAAATGTTCTCATTTACAGCATGTGAAATGCGTATATAGACAAGCACTTCCAAAATATGAGTGTTGTAATTCCAAGTGTCTGTTTTATTCAGAATTAACACACCATTGTTTTAAATCCATTGGGGGCCTTTAAAGTGTTTTTTTTTTCTGTGATGGCAACAGAGAAACAGCGAATCACTGATTTCTCATCGGTCACAAAGTATTTTTTTTCCTCGGACGCACGGCCGTGCGCGGACGACGCTGGTGCGAGGCACGGAAGCAGAAAGCAGTTGTGCGTTTTCACGCGAATGCCGGTTTTTTCCCCTTAGCCCCGGGGAAGAGAAGCATCCATGTGCTAGCGCCGCGCGCTCGTCTCCTTCTGAGCCGCTTGTCAGGAGTCAGACCCAATTACACAGGACGGCTTTGTGATGTGGACAAATTGTCACTAAGGGCAGAAACCGAAGACACCAACCTTGCAGTGCCCAGACGCTAAAGTCGAACCTCTGCCGTCCAGGCCACACAGGGACCTTGTTAAGGCTAATTTTGCACTTTTTGCTCCCAGACATAGATATTTACTCTATATTATGCATGCTGGTGCTCCGTGCAGACGAAATGCAGAGTGATGATTCAGAGCAGGGGTAATTCCCTGTGTGTCTATCGCAGAACAGGGTAGACCACCTCCTGTTCACTCATCCTGGAAAAAAATAATAATTGTATCCCCGAAAAGCATGAATTCCTCATTGCAGCTGTTGAAATAATCAACAGAGAATACGTACTAATGTTGTACAGCTGTCCCCAGCGACATTTGTTAGAAATAAAAAGGCAACTGCATGGATGATCACTAAATTGGCGTACCAGGTTGTTGCAGAGGTGCGGCTTTGTCCCGGACACGCATTCTTACTTCAGCGGTGAGGTTATTTATCACTCAATAGACTGAGAATCACTCACTCATGAGCCGCCTTTTTTTTTGTCTCTGACTTTTTGAGACGCACAAAAGGCAGCGTGGTTATAGAGTGCTGTTTCTTTTTAACGGCTAGCTGCCGAACTGACGCTAGGCGTAAACATTTGGCTTTTAGGAGGGCCGGAGAACCATATGGACCTTTAAATACGGTTCAGATCAGACACAATGATGGCCACGGCCCTTTTATACGAGCGTGGCCCTCTCAATGGCGGGTGGGCGGGGCCGAGAGTTAAATCCCAATAATGAGACTATGGAGCATAGGGAAATGAATGTAGGGTTCAGTAATGTGGGGCTTCTATTGAGGTCCATGGATTCTCCCAAATGTGCAGATCCTTTCTCTGCTTTTGACGGTTGATTTCAATCAGTCCTCATTGGGTGCAGAGGGATGTCCTGTAATCAATGACAATGACGCTTGACAGATTGTCCAAGCTAGCAGCCTTTGTTGCAGCTTGATGAAGTGAAAGGGTTTGGGTGGTAGCCAATGGATCAAGATGTTTAAAGCCAATAAATAAATCTTAAAAAAAGCTATCCTTCAGCGCGTCGCTGAGAAAGACTGGCTTTTTTTTCTTTTTTTTTGCATTAGCAAAATCTGCTGCCTTTGAAGGACTTGTGAACCCGAAGGCGTCTCGTTGCTCAATCACACAGATTAAGTCAGTCAGACAAGCAGCAATCTGTCCCATTTAATAAAGTAACTTTTGTCATTTAGGAGAGGAGGGCTGCAAACATCACACAGAGCTGTGATTGATTTAACATAAAGGTATCAAACAATTCCCTGTTAAGAGACTTCTGGCAAAATATTATTATTATTATTATTATTATTATTATTATTATTATTATTATTATTAACAACAACAACAACAACAACAACAACAACAACACTAATAATAATAATAATAATAATAATAATAATAATAAATTCACTTTTTTGTTGCTGGTACATTTATGTGAAGGTTATATCAGACTGAGACTGAAGGCTATGTTATGTTCATTCAGAGTGATGCTTATAGCTTCAGGGAGTGCTTTTCTGGAGCTGATGTATTCTAGGTGTGCATGTGGTTCAGGGTGATGTTTTGTTGCATATTATGTTAGACAAAGCATGCTCAGTGGGAAAACTGTACATTGTCAACATGGAATCGGAGCAAAACAGAGATCCACGGGCTGCATGTCCTCAATTCTCCTGACACTTTCTTTTTTTATTACAAACAATGCGATGTCAAGTTTTTTTTTTGTGTTTTTTTTTTTAAAGGGAGAACGCTTTCTTTTAAAGCACTTGCAATCCCGTAATGAGGACATCTGTTTTCATATGGTACTTGACACGAAGCACCAGAAATCTGATGTCATCCTGTCCAAACTTGTACATTGCTGGCAGACACCATCAGAATCTCTGATTGTTTCTGACAAGTCACTGACAGCTCTGGAGGTGAGGCGTGCGCATGACAAAGGGCAAGCAGAGGCTTCGTGTTGTCAGCTGGAGCCTTCGCCCGTGTCTGCCAGCTCTCTCTCTCTCTCTCTCTCTCTCTCTCTCTGCCCTGCAGAAAGCTGCCCCCATTCCACCCCCATACACCTCCTCACCAGGAGATCAGGGGCTCAGCATCGGCACCTTCAGAAGCACTTATATTCATTACAAGAGAAAGGCCAGCGCCACTTATGCACAAGAAGCAACACAGAGCCTGTATTTTGTACTCAATCCTGCCCTATTTGTCCTGAAAATTATTATTATAAAGTGTGTTTGATAAATTTGTGTCTGATATATTCTTGATCGTGTTCTCTGTCAAGATCTGTCATTGCATCATATGTAACTAATTATAACGCACACAGGATGTATAATCTCCTGGATGTGTCGTGTTAAAAGGGTGCCACCTGCCATGGAAATCTGGAACTCCTACTCTTGGACTCGGTGTCAAACACTGAGAAAGCCAAAATAGCTTTCTTGACATTGAGTGTACAACGATTTTTGGCAGTCTGTCATCGTTTTGATCATTTCGTTTTTTCAAGTACAGAACAGGCATCTGTCGAAATATTTATTTCTGTGTGATGAGGATTCATTACAATTTCCTCTAAAAAAAAGTGCTAGCGCTACATTATTAGTAGTACAGTTCTACATAGTACATTCTTTGTAGCAGAATGTGATGAGGTATGACTCCTGTAAAAGCCCATTAAATACATTGTCCTTTGTTTGTAGAGGTAAATGTAAAGAATGATAAACACACAGAAAATGGTGTATGGTTGTTCTATATACATTAAAAACAAGCTATTGCCTCCTTTGCTAGCCGAAATAAACATTTCAGAGCGTTCTCTATGGCTGCTATTGCTCCCCACCACATGAATTAGGTAGCCAATGTCAGCCATCCGCTGGGTTCTCAGCAAATAAAACTAAATCAATGAATACCACACATAAAAAAACCTCCATATTTCCTCTGTAGAATGGCTTTATATATAACATATATAAATAATCATTATACTTTGAAACAGAGACATATCTCTCAAAAATAATAATTATATCATAATACGGATGTGAGGGATCACAAAGAGAATTAAACCATGAATAATGCATTAAAACAAATGTATCATGTGCAAACATAAATTCATAAATGTAGACTTAAAACAGTATCAGCAGTACAATTTATTTGTAAATTTCTTTGTATTTCAGTGTTTCCTGTGAGCATAAGTTATATATTGTTGTAAAATATTTACTTTTGTTGTATTTATCTACCCTTAACACTACAATTGCATGTTGTGTTTACTTATAGTTCTATTGTACAATTTATTTTAAACAATTATGCAGTTTATTTATTCAGTTTCCTTGTTGACAGAATTCAGATGAGTCTCTGGAAAAAGGAAGGAATGACTGGACGGGGACAGCTTCCCTGCACCGACTACATTTTGCATGCTAGGTAGCGGCACAATTTCCCTCTTTGGAATAGTTTTGTAATATCTGTTTGCTGCCACATGTGTGAATGTGTATGTTCTTGCCTTCTGCCTACTGGATGATTTCCAAGTCATCCTTCCACTATATCTGCTGTGGTACAGCTGTCTCTCTCCTTGTAGCCAAGACAAGCCAAGCTCTCTCTAGTTCTGTTCACCCCAATGCCTGCGTATGCCAAGTCCCAACCACAAAACGTTTTGTGTTGGGACGGCTTCTTGAAATATCAATTCATTTTTTCTAAAAAAAAAAAGTGCTGTTAATTATCAGGTAAAATTTATTCATGAGGTCTTGTGGGTAGAGCAGACACAAGCCTTCACATAATATTATGAATTATTATATTATTGCAATGCAATATAAGCTTCCTTCTCCTTAACATTTTGTGTTTCAGTTACTCAGATAGTCTATGAGTGGACTAACTGCAAATCAGTATTGGCAACTGCTGTGCTATAAAATCAATGATGAAAAAGAGAGAGAAGGCATCAAGTGGCATGGCTTGAGCATTCAATCTTATGGCCTTGTATAAGTGTGGGATTAGCATATGCCCTGCCCTGTGCGTATCACAGGCAATGGCCTTTTCCCAGTGCTGACCCATTGATGAAAAAGGCAGCACAGCAATGTCAGCTTTAGAACAGACTAGGAGCTAAAGGGTGTCATTGTTTGCCAATGGTCGCCCTTCCCCCTAACACTCACGATTCCACATTGAGAAGCCCCATTGAGTTGGAGTCTAAGATTGTAGAGCATACGTTTAGAAATATTTATTCCGGCTGTGTTTAAAAAAAAAAAAAAAAAAATTGCCCATTGGAAACTGCTTTGTGCAAAGTTACCTCAAAGCACTCCTTAAGAACTGCAGACATTATAACTTCAAGGTCGTACAGAACACTTCACATGAACGCATTCTTCTCTCTTCGGTGACATGCAGTGTCTTCAGTTGAAAGTTGAAGTTGTTCATGGTTCCTCAGCTCAGCTCGAGCACGTCAGCGGGAAGATACATTTCCAAGCAATGCACTGTGGAAACGGACACGGATGTTTAAAAGATTGGTTGATAAAGACTGTCAGTAAAAGGAATACAGCTGGTGTAATGGTGCCCAGTGACAGTCTATAAAGCTCTGCTCACCGGCCTTTTTCCCGGGAGTTGTTTACTGTCATTCCTTGTTGTGTGCCTCACAGTCCTATATCTCCAGGCTGTCAATCTTGTCAGACGCTAACCTGCCATGTTAGATTTGACCTCCACGGAGAAGATTACTGTCTCCGTGCTCCACAGACATCCTTCATTGCCTCTTCTGCGACCGATACCTGGAAGACGTACCTCTCATCCCGTCCACCGAGATCATTTTATGAATGCGTGTGCACTGGAGGCGGTGTGCATCTGTCCACCGAATGCAGCGGTAGACGCTTCTCTCGCGGTGAAGAGGAGACATAATCTTCGTTGGGATAGCGCATTAGTCGGTTCGCGGCGGAGCCGGTGTCAGAGGTCCTCGGTGCTTCTGTTCCCCGATGCTGCCCTGATATGGCGTTTCGCTCCGGGCGATGCTTTCGTCCCACCTGGCTTCCTGAGCAGACGGAGCACGCCGCGGACTCGCACAGCATCCCCGCTGTAATGCTGAAGGAGCAGTTTAGTAACTGCAGAGCTTGTAGCCTTCTGAACGTCCGTAGAAGTTCAGCATCAATTTGGAATGTGATCTCATGAATGTCCCCCAGGATAAACGGGTGTATGGTAGGTCCACCTGAATTGTCTACAGAGAGAGAGAGAGAGACAGGAGCAGCAGTGGGGCGAGAGCTAACCTGGCAGTGAGGCACGGATGGGAAATGTCCCTTAGATTTGACAGCAAAAATGGACAGAAGTGAATTTCTCTTCAGCACAGAAGATCTCCAGCAGACCCTAGCTGGCAGCATGGTGCTGAACCTGCCTAACCTGGACTAACCTTCCGTAGTGAAGGAAGAATTGCTATATACCAGGTACATCAGCCATGTGAATACAAAAAGAATAAATAAAAAGCAAATATATATATATATATATATCATGACATAGACAATGATAAAGGTAAGTGTAGGCTACAGCCATATATTACCTGTGCATTCTACACTCAGCATCTTCCTAGCTACATATTACAGAGGCAATAGCCACTGTGGTCCTGACCAGAACCTTAGACCCAAAGTCTTCACTGCAGTAACTTAAAATTCAAACAAAATGGCAACATTACACAGAACTTTCATATAGAACAATGGGTACCACATCATTAAAATTAATTACATTAGCAAAAAAAAAAGAAAATAATAAAGCCACGTGCTGGTGCTTGTATTATGTGCTGCTTTGTTTCATCCTTACACGAGGAGGCATGTAAAAAATCAGGGATGCTTTTTTCACACAGGAGTCAATAATGACCTTTTTAAAGGATGACTAACTCTGCAAACAGTGCGTTCATGCATGTTGCATGTTCCTTGGTTTTTTATTACATTTTCTTGAATCAGCAGTGAGGTGCAGAGTTCACGTACCTGTCTGTACTACCAGACACGGGTCCTCTTGTGACATTGCTGGAGACTGTCTGCCATCCATAAATTTACAGCTTATTCCATTCTTATCATAAATTGACTGAAGCTCTGTGGATGGGGGGTGGGGGGGGAAATATAAGTATATAAAACATCCAGGTACAGGTTGTGTTCTGTTTAGCCTTCGATTGAAACGTATTGCTTCCCAGCGTATTTCTGGCTATGAAAATTATAATATGGAGCAAAGATTAGAATGAAATTATCATGGCCCGAAGGCATTTACGCAATGATGGCAGCCACATAAACCTGAGCCCAGGAACGATGATAATACATTAGGTTCTGCATGCGCGGTATTATTGCTGTACATTATGTATGTTTCATTTATACTACTTCCCACACACCAGCAACGCTGACAGATAGGTAATTACTCTCTGCGCCAATGAACACTTATCAGCGCCACTGCTGTTTATTGCCAAAATGAAGAGTGCTTGTCATTCAAGGTCACCCGTTTGTGTGTCCTCTTTAATAGTTCTTTCACAGTTGTTGAACTTTGCATGCAGTTCCTTAAGTGGCAGGCTGGCGGTTGCTTTATGATGCCGGAGTTTTCCTTTCCTGGAGGAGATTCTGCCGTTTTATTAATCATTGCACATGATCAATGGCTGCTTCTCGCGGACCGTATTAAAGGGGAAAAATACGGCTCGGTAGTCAGATTGCGCTCGTGTGCGGCGCCAAAAAAAAAAAAACCAGCCGCGTTGATGGCCTGCTCATGGAATATATGCGTGCGTGCATGCGCTCTCCGTGTGCGTACGGTGGGCTGTGTGTGCATATGTGCTTAAGTCCAGTTGACAGGATCAAAAGAGTCTTTGCCTTTCTTGGGGGCCAATGCTAATGCATGGATGGTTCTGCTACACCAGCCAGCTCCACATTTACAAGTAGCCTGAAGTTCAGGACAGTCTCTGGCCCTGGGACAACAACATATTTTGGTTGCCCGGGATTCTTATGGCCCCAAGCCGCCACCATTTGTCATAGCTCCACGATTGTGCCGTATCTCATATCTGCTTTCAGGGAAATGAATTCATTTTCTTACTCAGACTGCCGAGGTAATATGTGTGCGTCTGTGCCTCGACGGACTGCCTCTGTATTATTCTGCATTTGATTTAAATATGAATGATCTAATTCGACTCATTGTATCATTGTGCCACAGCTGCAGTTGCTGTACAGTGTACAATGTGAGTCGCAAGGTTTTCACAGCAAAGGTATTGCTTGCGATGTAGCAAAACAGCTTTTGCATTACAGCACAACCAACTTATTTGCGGAAGAAAGTGAATGACCTGTTTCATAGTAAAAAAATCTTTTCAAAACACATTTTTTTGTTACAGAGCATTGCTTATTCACAAGCTGTAGCACGTACAATCTGGGGTCCATTCAATGTTAATTTCGATTCAAAGCATTAAAAAAATGTTGTGTCACAAAGACTTGGTCCGACGTGGCGACTGTTGCCATTCTTTTGTTTGACAAATATAAGTAGTCAAGTCTGTGGAGTAATTTTAGCAAGAAAACAGTACTGTGCTGTATGTCTTGGATGAAGGCTAACATATAAGGAGGCTATGTGCAATGTGAGGGAGAGGGAGTTTGTCCCCTTTGAGTACCCTGAATGTTGGAAGCTGAATTGCTATGCTGTGTTCTTCTTTGTTCTTAACTTAATTTAAAATTTAAGTTTTCCTATTGTATATTCTTTTTTAACTTCTTTCTGATGCTTCAATCATGAAAAGTATTTTGTAAAATTGAAAGAACAAATGCAATACTGACTTTGATATGACATTGCAAATTAAGACAGATTTATAGTCCTAGGATGATAAATGATATAATAACACATATTATAAAAAATTAAAAAGTTTTTGTTTCTGATTAGCTTACAAATGTATTGCATTGATATTGCCTGCAATGGTCCCAATATATGTCGTGCCAATAATCAATTAAATTAAACTTATATAACCATTAGCATAAAGGGGCTGACAGAAAACACAAGAAAAAGAAATATGATGCTACCACCTTAAATTAGCACAACAATTAATGAGCAGGTATGTTACTTATTGAAAGCCTTAAATTGAGTCTTAACACAGAAGCACAGCTTCTCAGCCTCTTCATACCCACCACAACAGGTAATCGTCCTGCGGATGACTGGCTGGTATCTTCACACTGACCCCAAGGAAAAGAAAAAACTATTTTTTGAATCCTGTGAAATGTTTTTCCCAGATGCCACTGTGTGACAATTTCTTTATGTATAATCCACTTTTTCCTGAATTTCTTTGATTACATTTAAATTGATTATTTAACTTGATTATTTTAATTCTGATGTGACTCATCCCAATGTTCTAAAGAAACACTGAAGTGATTAGGTTCACCTGTGTTCTCCAAATGTGTCACTCTGCGCAGTCTGATGCCACCAAAGGCAATATCCCTGTTCAGATGTCATCATTTTCACAGCTCATCTCCAGTAGTTGGAAAAAACGACAGCACACAGTACAGGTCTGTTTTTACCAAGCTCGGTTTTCACACTGGACACGCTCCAGTACATTGAAAATGATGGCAGTTGCCAAAATGTTGGAGCACAGCATTCTTATCATTAACAAGAGTATTAATTATGAAGTATTCTAGTGAGTACTGTCCAATTCATTCTCCATTTATGTGTATTTTTGAGATTCAGCACTCAATATTTGTTTTTTTTTTTGGAGTTGAGCACATTTCTTGCCACTATTTTTCTTAACAGCTCCTCCAGATAATAAAGGCAGGTTTTTAGAACAAAGAGAACGGAAATACATGCATGCTGCAAATGCTAAGGAACCTGGAGCGCTAACACAATCCCCCCCCCCCCCAACCCCTCACTCTCCACAGCTGCCACCCACTGCTCTTTCTATCTGTTTTGTTTTGATATTTACTGACTTGACCCAAAAAACTGGACACTTTTAGAAGTTGGCCTAACAACGTTCAGTGGGAGGGCTTTGGCTACACTCCTCTTGGCATTAAGCTTTATGCACGTTGAATATTCAGGTCTTGGCAAACAAAGTCAAATATGACATTGTCCACAGTGTAAGTGAACTATAACATACTATACCTACCCTAATGAAAAAAATACTGGATATTACATGGCACTGAAAAGATACTCTGTTTTGTTTATATTCACGCCTACTTGACAGCTGTATAAAATTGTATTTGCTTTTATTACAGTCATGATTGAATTAGATGACTTCATAGTGCACTCAAATTTGAGAAAGACAAGTGCTCTCAGATTGGATTCTGGACCTTTATAAGATCTCAAATAAGCATCAGCAGAGTGGGAAATCAGTGCTCCTGATCTACCAATATCAAATGGGGCATCAATATTCAAATTGGGGGGGATCACTTTATTGTTTGTTTTGTTTCAAATTTCCATACAGAATGCATGGTGAGCTGTAAAAATGAACAGTTCCTTTTCTTCCCCTTGATGCAGTGCTGGCAGGAGTCACTTTAATATACTTTGGAAGCATGAATTTTCTATCTACTTTTTTCCTGGGGCTTCATATTCGCCGACATTGTAAGCTGTCATCTACCCGTGATGTTCTTGACACAAAGCTTTTGACACGTTCTGGACATTGTAATCAATTTGAAATAGGCTGGCAATATTTCTCCAGGTGAAGTGGCAAAATGAGGGAACGGAGGTAGATTAGAAATCTAACTAATGTGCATTTTAAAGCACAAATCCAAGTAAAGCTAAAACAAATCACTCACATGTACCGCATAGACACACGTTTATCTTCTTAAATAAAAATAAAAGATTCAAAAACAGCCATGACATTCAGTGTTTGATTATTCACGAATAGTACCAAGGAATGAGGTTTAAATTTGGTTCTCTAAATGTTAGTTTGAAAGATTTGAAATGATCAGTAAATTTTTTTGATTATTTATCTGCAGAACTACTGTTCTAGTAGCCTATAAAAGCTCTTACACAGAGGAGTACATTCCTCATGAAGTGCAATTTTAGAGTCCAAATGGATCTCTTCAGGAGGAACCATGCGAATATACCATAGCATGTATCATTCAGGAAAACATTCCTATTATGTGTAATTGTCAGGATGAAGTGCTCTGTTGTAGCTGATAGAGGAAACCGTTGTACTCTTCAGCTAGTTTGACAATGATGAGTCAATGATAACCATAATCTATGTAAAAAGTACTTATCATAAGTCCTTTTCACACTACAAGAAAAGCCATGTTTTACTAACTGGCTGCAACATTGAAGCCATATTATTTTTGGGGAGAAAGGGGTCCACACAAAACCACTTTGCCACCTTTTGGACCTGCATTTCAGTCTACCACAGACGTGTCATCTCTAAGCAGTTGGTGAATTGCTGACATCTGAATTGCTTGGACACAAATGCGTAAACAATTTTTAATATCAAATAAGTTTTATCAATCGTGGAGTTTCCTTTAGCCTTCTTAGCCTTCTAAAGTATGTATTTAAAAAAACAAAAACAACAAATAAGAAAAACACATTAACTCCACGATAGGTTAAAAATAATCGATGAAAGAATAATTTGATTTTGCTTTGCGCAATTAATGAAGCCAGTCATCCATCCATCTACCAATCCATTATCTAACCCACTTATTACAGGTCTGAGTCATGGGGATAAAGCTAATCAATCTGCCTGTTTTCTTGCTTATGCCTATGGAGCGCTCAGTTGGACATTAGCACAAAGGCAATAAAGAAATAAATAAATACATAAATAAATAAAAGTAGTAGTTTTGATACATAAATGTGCACCTTAGACACAAGACAGGGTAATACATGCCTTTCATTGTGCAATGTGAATGCTACCATGCTGCACATTAGGCAGTGTTTAGGCAGCATGTCTGGTGTGAAAGGGTGAGTAGAAAATAGCTGGCATGTTCAGTGTCATTTGATGTGTACTCAGTGGCTATTTTGGGATGTGGCACTTCAGTGTTGCATCGGCTTATGCACGAAGACAAGTCAAATTTCAGGGCAAATCTTCCACACTTTTTATAAAGCAAGATTATAATTTTGCAGAATAAAAAAACAAAACAAAACAAAAAAAAAACCACTGAACCATCTTGGACTACGAAAATCAAAAAGTAGCACAAGTGGAACACCCAAAAGTACAGATCTTGCAATCCCACACATGGTTGCATTCCTAAGCATGAAATCATCTTCCAAAGCAACACTCTAGTCTGGAATATGGAAGCAGAATCTGTTGCATATGTTTGCCAAGAATATTCTGGGAGTTATTTTTTTGCATTTTGACTTCAGTGGGGGTATTTTCACAGTCATCTTTAGATGAGACACCTACAAACCGAGCCTGTTGAGAGGTGATCGCAGTATGCTATTCACACAATCTGGCTCTGACAGCTGACCTGCAGGAAGTGCAGAGTGACAGGGAATTTAGCCTGCGTGGTCCCTTTTATTAAAACACCAGGAATTGGGGCTGGTTGGTATATCGGTATTTTAGGTGCCCTGGTATGAATTCACGGAAGAGTATCCAATGAATATTGAGAAATTTCACATTGTAACAGCATGACAAAGCGATCACCTTAATCATTTTCGCGTTGTGAATGTGAATTTCATTAAAAAAAAAAAAAAAATGACTTAAAATTGAAAAGATTTGTGGAGAAGATCACATGGATGCCACAAAGCCTTGCTGCTGAGTGGATGTCATATCAATAACCAATAGATATGTTTTTTTTTTTTTTTGTATTATTCTGAAAGCATTTAGTGCAACCCCTGATGTTTAGATGTTTACTCAATCATCAGGTATGATAAAAAAAAAAAAAAATAAAAAAAATTGATAATAATCAATGTGGTATAGAATTTATCAAAAAAAACAAAATCATGGTGGACACTGCATAATATGTCACTGTGATGAACCAAGACTAATCTGAGGTACAATAAAAATCATTACCGGATTTATTACATCATATCATTTCCAATATTATTATGCAATGTAGAAACTTTTGGTTCAGTATGTCTGTGGTTTCAGTGGGGGCGATAGCTGTTATCTGAGATGAGTCTGAGATTGATATGGTGTCAGATGACTCCTGGTGTTGCTATAGCCTCTCTTCAGAGCCCCAGAGCTGGGACCAGGCTGAAGATCACAGCGACCGGGGGCCTCTCGTCACCTTACAGGACTGCGGGCCTCTCTTACCACCAATGTGTCGCTGCTGCCATCCATCACTGAGGAAACAGCCACAGGCTCGCATTTTGACTCCGGTGCCAAGAACCACAACGAAGCACTGTCAGAAATTCTGCCAAATGTTCTGCATGTAATATGATAAAAGGATGTTCTTAAGCAGGACAGGAACATTTAAAGTAGTGCAGCAAAGCCATGTTGAGTTGTACCCCACGTTACCAATGTGTGTGTGTTTTTATGCGGAGTATTCTCATTCCCCTCCAATGTGTATGGTAGTACATGAGAAGTAAAACATGGACATTTAGGTTGTCATGGAAACAAAAAACCATCAACAAATTTTACAGTGGACCACAGATATTATAATACATATGTAACAACTATCAAACAGTCAAACTGAATTTGTATAGTATAGTACAGTATAGTATAGGAAGTTACAGGAAATGTACCTATCAGAAGGATCTCAGTTATACTTAAATAATTAGGCCTCAAATTAATATTACAGGTGAATGCAACATGCGCTAATATTCAATGGTAAATGGACTGCATTTATATAGCGCTTTTATCCAAAGCGCTTTACAATTGATGCCTCTCATTCGCCAGAGCAGTT
Source organism: Anguilla rostrata (assembly GCF_018555375.3). Classification (NCBI taxonomy): domain Eukaryota; kingdom Metazoa; phylum Chordata; class Actinopteri; order Anguilliformes; family Anguillidae; genus Anguilla; species Anguilla rostrata. The sequence continues at coordinate 49,923,884 of NC_057936.1, read as the reverse complement.
AGGGGTTAGGTGTCTTGCTCAAGGACACTTCGACACGTCCAGGGCGGGGTTTTGAACCGGCAACCCTCCGACTGCCAGACAATCGCTCTTACCTTAGTCGTCGTCAACTACAAAGGAGGAAAATAAATGTCTTCAGCAGAATGGCATTGCCATCAGATGTTATCTCAGTTTCCCTTAAGCACCTTTTATATATTAGGTTACGTGTTAGACTGGAGGCCAAAGTAAATTTATACAGGCATGCAGTGCAGTCTATGTGCTGTGTGTTGTGTGAAGTAGCCTGCCTTTTCTGCTCTGAGGGCTTCCTTGTCTTGGTGGCCATTTTGACACGTTATGTATCTGCAGCAATCACGCCTTTCTGGCTTCTTCTGTATGCAGTCCTCGCTGTCCTCTAGTTTGGGCTCTGAGCGCCTGGGTTGGGTGGCATACGGTACAGGCCTTTCGAGGGGTAGTGGTGCTCTATTTGCCTACATTTTTCATTTCACTTAGTGCTATTCAGAGATTCATATTTGTATCTTCTTTAAAATAGCTGCATTCATGCGCTTCCTGTTATCACTCTTTGTAGAAAAAAGGTGTCAGTAGAGCGACCAGCAGAAGAAGCTCTGAGAAATGCTTGCTACCTCTGTACAGTTGCAATTCTAAGTTTATGCACTTGTGGGTGTGGTCTGGGCCCCTTGTTTACTCCAAAACAAGGAGCAGCAAGTAGCCATTATTATCATTATTTTGCATCTGCATTCGCTCAAGAAACAGCTGTTTGAAGTTGAGAAGCAATGCAAGGTGGCAGAGCCCGGAGTTGTTCTTGTTCATTCGGCTAACTCCCTTTTGACGTGATGGATTCTGGCAGGGCTGGGTGCCGTAGTCGACATAGCTGACAGCCGTCGGCCCCGCTGACCACTGGTCTCGGTATTTTGATGTTTGAAGGGGAAAGGGAAAGGAAAATGTGAAAACTCCCTACCTTCTGCTTTTGGTGCCACTGGATCACTGGCACATGCCAGGGCCCATCTACATCACTGCCCTGTCAGCAGGTCCTGGGGTCCGAAGGTCATCCGAACATCTGGCCCCTTCCTCCTCGTCCTTTAAGGTTTGTCGCTGGGTAGCATCTGTTTATAGATACCGTACCGGCGCTGCTTTGATGATGGCGAAACGAGGTTTCAATCACTCTGAGCTTGTTAACAGACGCATGTGTTGTAAACAACCCTGTTCACAAATTGCTTTATGCAAACGTGGTCATGCTACTGCCATTTGAAAAAGGAAAGCTGTGTCATAATGCATCAGGGCTGTGATTAAATATGATACCATAATGTATTTTGTAAAGTCAGGTAATGCAGAGAACAATACTACTACTACTACTACTACTACTACTACTACTAACTACTACTACTAATGATAATAATAATAATAATAATAACCATCTTCTTCTTCTTCTTCTTCAGTGAGAAATGACATGACAATGGTAAAATGACAATGAGTAGGAGCACGCATGAGTAGGAGCTAAGGACTCACAGCTACAACCACAGATACAGATGTATGGACACATGGAGGACAACAAATAACGTTACAGAGGTAAGGACATGCCATAGCTAGCTAGCTATATAGTTAGTACAGGTGCGCCGTGGGTCTGGACGGTTTCGTGCTTGTTAATTTGAAATATTATAATATTTTTGATACATGCATTATCATTTCATGCATGCATATATGATATGAGCTCTAGAAATAGCATCAGTGACAATGTTTTGTGTCCCCACAGTGTCCTGTGTCACTCTGGGCTCTGAGTACAGTGGGTACGGGTTATGACTCTAGGTCCTGAGTACAGAGGGTATGGGTTATGACAGAAGACAGGCAGAACCATCCATGGCAGTCCCTGCAGCCATAGTGGGTTAACACTGGGCTACAGATGTGCTGTAGACCCACTCCAGATCCTTGCAGTTGTGCTTGCTAAACTGCATAGTGGACTAATAAGCTGGCTTTATATGGTAGACCAACATCAATTGCACAGATAGAAGTGGGAAACAGAACTATTGTGTTTTATAAAAGTGATTAAATACATTGAATCTCTAAACAAACACAAAAAAGCTCTAATTTGTGCAATAAAGTTTTAGCTGCCGTGGCAACCTTGTCTTCTCTTAATGGAGGGCGGAAGAAATTATTGAAATGACTGTGAGTGACACACGGAGCTGGCCTTGGGATCAAGCAGATGTTGCAATCATGAAGAAATATACGAACACTGAATTAAATATAAGATCTCATAAATGGGCAATGTGGAAAAAAGATGAGCTGCAATTACACAGTGCTCTCTTTGCACTCTATAATTACGGAGCAGGTTATGTTTTAAAATGTTTTACCAATTCTAACAAAACATCTTGAAAACAAAAAACAGGTGTTTTTTATGAAGGAAAGCTTCATGGCTGCTGATTTTATAAAAATGCAGGTTTTGAAATGTAGACAGCTGTTCATAACATATTGCAAATCCATTATTTAGATGAATCGGGCTTCTGACCTCTCTCTGTGTTGTGTCAAAGGTTTTAAAGCTTTTACATACCGAAGCTAAGAAATGAAGTTTGTAAAAAAGCGAGCAACTAGACAGAATCTCCGCAGAACATGGCTTAACCTGAAGTGATTTGTTTCTCAGTCATTTCTATGCCATTTCTGGGTGATCGTAACTGATGGAAAGTTGTTGTTTGTTTAAATATTTCACATGGCTGGAGGAAACAGGCTGAAAAAAATGAAATCATTTAGAATATCATTTCTGGCATTTTTTTTTTCTTTTTTCTGTAGGCATTCCTGAAATGTTTCCCTTCTCTAGGAAATCCACACAATGGATTTCCACATGCCAAATGAACACGTCTTCTCTTTACAGATACAAATGGACTCACACTATGAAGCACCTAGACAGTTTTGAATCAAAATTCAGGGCAAGTGTTAGTTGAATCCAGACCATAGTTTGTGAGTGTATTTAAATTGACACGCTCAGTTTTATATTCAAAAAAAAAAAAAATCATTTTCAATGCGGTGCTCCAGTGTGCAGTGTGACACCTCTTTACCTTTCAAAGTTCTCTGGTAATTGTGATATACATAGGCATTGTAGCCTTGTGCGTCGGCTGCATCCTTCACGTGCACCTGGGCATGTTAAAGACGGTGTCACTGACAGTCACGTGCGCGCCCCGTGTCATGGTCTCAGTGACCTGAGTCCCGCAGCTCCGTACTGGAGCCCTGAAGAGAGGAGATTACTTTCAAACCCATGGACGCCTCCCATGGCTGTGAGTGTGGGAGGAGCACGATCTGACGGGACTTCTCTGGACCGGCGTGCAGTATGTACACCGCTCCCCGAGAGCAAGCCATTGTCATTGTGTGATTTTTACAGCGCTAGATCAGAGTGCTCATAACATAGATGGGAATTTACTTGTATTTGGGTAACTCTGTTGGGGAAAGTGTCTGTGTGTGTGTGTGTGTGTGTGTGCCTATGTGTGTGTGTGTGTGTGTGGGTGTGGGTTTGTGTGTGCGTGTGTGTGTGCGTGCATGCATGCAAGCATATGTGTGTATGCATAAACTACACAAAATATATTCCTCAAGCGTTAGGGTATCATATATTAAAATTTACACAGGATATATATTTTACCATGACATAATAATACTACAAAATGTCATTCTTTCCATTTTTAAATGACTAAGGTTTCTTCACCATGCTTGTATTGCAGCAGTTTAACAGAACCTGGTCTGCATGTTGACACATGAACCAATTAATGAGTGCAGTACTTCAGAGACCCTGATTCAGACATCTCAAATATTTCCATTTCATCAGTTCAGGAATGTCTTTCACAGACAGCGGGTTCCAGTTCATTCAGCCGTGGAATAAATCATTCAACAATACTGCTTTACTGTGCTACTTTTTAATCAAGTACACAACATGTACACTACACATGTAGATACAATTGCAATACTGCCATCAAAGAGCAAACATGCTGCTTTGTGACTGAGTTGCTTTGCTGAATCAATTTATAGCACCTCAGTCCGTGACATTGAGAGTGCTGCCCTGGTCATGTTTCGGATGTTTTATCCGATGCAGTTACCTTGACTCAGGGTTTGCCTTTTCTGCCCTGCATTATATGTTTGCGGGTATGTTGAGGTGCCGTATTTACAGCAGGTGGCCTTTCGCCAGAACGGATCACGCAACCGCCTTCATCCGAACGAGACAACGTCAGTGGCATCGGGGACAGGGCCAGCGGGGTGACGTAAGTATTGACACACTCCTTGAAATCACATTTGTTTTGCCAGGGCAAAACCCAGGGACCAATACAATGTAATATTGCGGAATCTTGGCGAGGGGCTGTGGAAGGCCATTAAAAAGGCAAATGTAATTAAATTTTACTGAGAACACTGGCGACTTGGCAATCATCACCAAGGTCGGGCTAAAGGGATGTGACACGGATATTACTCTTCCTCTTTGCTCCTAATGTGACTCGTCACATTGAGGAAATATCTCAAAGACAGGGCAAACGACAACAATGCTTAAATTTACATGTAATAAACTTAAAATGTACAGAGTCAACACTCTCATTACGGATTCTGAGTGAGCTGGGTGGCTGTGACTTCTCAGAAATATCGCGTAAATGCTTAACAGAACACTTGAAATGAAGCATTTTTTGACAGAATGAAAACAACTTCATAATAACAGTACATTACTCTTCTTGCTCACTTTTGACTCCCAAATAGAATTTAAAAAAATATTTATTCTTAAGGATAAAGTCAGACTGAATTGCACAGATGTCATACTTTCATATTCATAATTAGAGGCCAGTTGGCAGAAATAAAATGGAAGGTCACCATATTTGTGGATTGTTCATTAAACATGAATGTGTTATGTTAAGCTTCTGAACTAATAACAGGAACACACTGGGATCTGAAATCCTAAAACGTATTTAATAAATGCCAAATGAGTGTTCCATATTTTACATTGGTTTTTATATATGTTTGCAAGGTAGACGTAGGTGTGTTCAAGCCAGCACTTAGTATGTAATCACTTTGCTCTTTAGATGTATCTCATAATATAGGATGATGTGAAAAATACAAGTTTTTGGTGACCTGCAAAATAGAGAGACAGCAGACTCCCACAGCTACAGCACTCTGAAATAATATTCCCCTCATGGGCAGTCTGAGGAATTCTTGTAAAGGAAGAACTAAAACCCAAATGAGCTCGGCAGAACCCCGGGGAGTGACATTTCAGTGAAGAGGCACAGGAATATAATGTTAATGCTTAACTTGACATGTTTACCAGCTTGACAATGCATGGGTCCATTTGTGTGTGGGTCTGTATCTGTCTGATTTTTTATTATTTTATATATGTATGTGTTTATATATAATGTGTTTGTGCATGTGTGTGCATGTTGATTTGTCTGCCTGCGTTTGCATACATATGTATACCTGTACATGGATGGGTGTTTCTGTTTGTGAGCATGTGTTTGTGCATGCATGTGTACAGTATATGTGTGTTTTGTGCATGCAGACATGTGTGATGATAGTTTGAGCAGTATAGCTACCCTCCCATTATGTTTGGCAGGAAGGGGAATGTGAGACGTTTAGAAGATACAATATTCAGAGTTCTCTCTGCTGATAGATGAAGTCCTGCAAAAGCAGACCTGGTCCAATCAGAGATCTGCTGGCTCCTTGAGCTGGACTTGGCGAGGAACAGCACTGACTGTCATGTGGCCATTTACATCACTTTCTCCTCAATTCCACAGTTGTGTGCATTTTGCCCTGCTCAAAGACTTTGGCATGGGTTCAACTTTTGTCCTTCAGAGTGTTCAATGCTTTGTCTCCACGCCAGTATGTTTGGGTTAGTTTACCAATCTCTGGATTTAGCTCATTGAGCAGATGTTGTGATTTAAATGATAAAGTATACTGTACTATGTTTATTTTGTCAAAGTTGAGGACAAATGTTAATTGAATGCAGGCTATTGAGTGTCCTGTTCAATGACAGACTGCACTGGGGGGTCATTACTTAGTAAATGGCAAATATTTAAATATCCACCACAAAACATTTCTGTGCCACTTATCCACTGCAGTAAGTGTGCATTTGGCTGTACGGGTTTTACCCTCTCTTGCGCTAGTGAATCTGGCAAAAGGCAAACCTCAGCAGAGTTCATGAGCTTAGCGAGGATAATTAAGGTTATGCCACAAACTGACAGAGGTCAAGATTTGATCCTGTCTCCCATAATCTTGGATTAGTCCTTGGCTTATTTTCATCACGAGAGGAATTAACTATCAGGGCACCGAGGCTGAGCTCGGAGGGGACCCTCTTTATGTAGTTCCGCAGAGCACAGGTTTCACAAGACAATAAACACCAAGTGATAGATGTGACATTTGGAATCCTGTCACAAGCTTTTATATTGAATCCCCCACTCCTCGTCTTCCTTGTTTGTTAAAGGTAGTCTGGTGCATTTTGTAGCCTTGGAGATTCACAGTTGATGTTGTGTGTGTGTGTGTGTGTGTTCTTCTTCATTTGTCTATTTTCTATGATTGCTGTGAAATACAAAAACATTTTTTTTTTTTAAAGAAGTAATTTTATAGTTTAAGATGTGGTGAACCAACGGTTTGTATGCGATGGAGAATGTAGAATGAGAATATCTTCAGTGGAAGCGCTCCAGGCCTTGACAGGTTAATTCTGCTGCATAAATTTCCGTGCCGTGTATGATGTAGAAGCCCATGATCCCTTGATCTTTGATTAGATCTGAGCCAGTAAATATCCCGTGATTAATCAAAATGGGTTGTTCTGCATGTAGTATAAGTCACCTTCCCAGATGGGCTGAGGAGGCTGCCTTGTTCGTGGAGATTTGCTTCATTCTTGTTTGCAGCACACTTGTTTCATTCCGCAGCGCAGAAATCTGATGCAAAGGCTGCTGTAAAAACAATAATTCGTTGACCTACTGTAGACTAATGCCGAATAAAAGAGTAATTACATGCCTGCTGCTTGGTTTCGAAATGACCATTTAAAAATATTGAATTTCTTTAAGCACATTACTTTGTAAATATGTGTGACCCCAAACACCACCAAGAATGCAGATTTTAATATTAAGGATCCTATGTTTCATTTTGATTTGGTATGCTTTTAATTTGCATTGACCCCAGTGTGTGCATAATCCAGCTCTCTTGTTAACTGGGCTCTGTTTAACTGGAGTCCCTACTACAAACAGGATTACCTATATTGCGAGGACTGTAAGAATTTCTTTGTGCTATATCTGCAGGAGATACTCAAATAAAAGAAAAAATAGATACATATCAATGGGCATGTTTTGAAGTCATCAACATCATTATCGTCCTTATTATGGATCATCAGTACATCACTATTATTGTCTCTACTTGGTCAGTCAAACAATTAATCAAATTGTAATTTGTGTGGGACATTTTTTTCCCTCAATAAAATTAGCATAAAGGGCTTTATGGAGTGCAGGGCGGGCAAATTATGTGAAATGGCTTGTAAAAAATATCTGAATTACGTCAGAGATTCGAACAAATTATTGAAAGGCAAAACAGAGTAATGACAAATGGTAAGAAATATATGCATACATATTTAGCTTATTGTATATAGGCAATCTCATCACTATAAACCCAATTAAATGGCATTTCAACATGAATTTGTGGCTTGACTATTTTATAAGGTTTCAAACATCTGAATTTGAGTAATAACTGAAATCAGATAATGTTTCTGCAAAATAAAAACAAAATTGGTTCGATTAGCATAGCTAGAGCCAAATCTGAATGAATGTGCAGGTAGGTCATCATAGTATATGTGCAAATGATATTCCCAAGTGCACTTGAGTCATTGGATTCATTCAGTACTGAATGTTTTCTCTGCTAAAGCAACATTTCCTCAAATTGACACATCAGAAGTGCATTTGAACCCGTTAAAAACCTCCGCCATGTTTATGCATATCCTCCGCTCAGACTGTGATAAATGCCCTGTCATGCCGGGCTACCTTTGTGTTGCAATTATTCATTTTCAAACCAGTTCATTTGGAAAATGCAACGGGATGCCCGCGGTTGTCAGAGCGGGCCCGAGCTCGTAACGTGATTTCGCTGATTGCCGCTCCCCCCGGTGATGAGGCGGTGATTGTCGTTCTGAGATGTCGTAAGGGACGTAGATGTCATCTCGATACAGAAATAAACGGCACGTCTTTCCGCCAGAAAAGACGTAGATTTGGGACCTGTCGCGGAAAATGGTTCTAATTGGTCCTGTGTGGTGGTGCCACGGGATCGTCCTCCCCGGACGTCGTCTCGACGAAGCGCCACTGCACATCATGGTCAACGGGCCTGATGAATTGTCTTAATAAGATAAAGGTTACATAAAAAACATTCTCTTATTGCTGTGTCCACCACGCAAAGTGTCTCTGCCCTGTGCAGAAGTTAAACTTTCAAGGAGACTTGGAATTAAACATCCAAGGCAAGGATTACATGGAGAACAGCCTGGCTGGGCACACCGTCTGGGTTTGCTAATTTTATCATTGTCAATATGAAAATCTGACCATGAAAACACGGAAAGACGGAATTAAGTTCTCAAACAATTTGCAAGGGGCGTGCAAATATTTGACAGGTTGTGTGAAATATGCTGGCAGTGTGCTACCTTTTTCAATTTAACATCAGACACCAAATGCAAATTTGCATTTCTTCCAGGGGGAGGTCAACGAAAAACTAATATGTTTAGCACCCAGTTCCTTTTGGTTGTTCATCAGTTTTTCCTTTTTCCTTAAACACAGACTACTCAGCTTGGTAGACTTACAGAAAAGCGTATATTGCTTCTGTTGTTGTAACGTAGTGTTATTACTCAATTTATGAACATGCTATTTTAGTTGCTGAAAATATTGGTAAACGTCTGAACGTTTGATTGCATATTTGGAGTATATTTGTCTGCAGTCTATTTGTAAATCCATATTTGATTTTGAGAGTAAAGTATACAATAAATATAACTTATTTTATCTGTCTCCTCATTTTTGCTTCTGCTGAACTTTAATATGTGACAGCGCTATCAAAAATACCTTTGGGAAGCTTTAGCAGCACAATGGTTTTATGAAAGGAGAGATGCTGGTTAGCCGCATCACTCTTTATGTGCATCCTTGGAAAGAATGATAAATTGGCTTAATGGAAAGTGTTAGCCCCTGCTGTCATTGCATGGGGGGTTAAATGACATTGATTTGGTCACTGCTGTTTAATCAGCATCACAATTTTGTGCCCCCTTTAAAAGGGGTGGGGGTGAGGCTTGGGTGGGGGGGGGGAGGGGTACCTTGCTCCTGAACTTACTGATGCAAGAACGGTCTGACCCTGGGTCTGAAATATTTCAGAGTCTGTCATCCGACATCCATATTCAGATCCCACACCGTCGACCTGTCAGTCTCTGAACGTCTGACCTGACGTGTCACAGTCCAAGAGCAGGGTTTAGTGTCCACTCGGGAGACTGATTGATGGACACCAATGCTGAGCGAAAGAAACGAAGCGATCCAGACATGAGCAGGTTTTTCCGACAATCTTATTACTTCACTAAATCAGGCAATATCGTGAGTGGGGGAATTTGTTTATTGGAGATTACAGCACAGCCAGCCCACGAAGAGACAAGCATTCACCCTTTTAGCCTTGCCCATCACGTGATGTGATCTTGTGATCATGCCTCTTATTGCTCTTTACCTTTACAAATTCATATGGAAATGAAGATGTTTCCCATGTTAACTATACATTACCGCTTATTTTAAATAGGATGTTGATGATTTTCAAAATGATATGCAGTACCAGTCTCATGGGGATGTGAATGCAGTGATGATTCTAAACATCTATGTATTGCTTTTTGTGGACATATAATCAGTTTGCAATAATCGAGATGTATGACATGCACGCAGCTACTTGATTCTTATATAGTCTTTGATTGAATGCATACAAAAGTTAGCTATTAGAGTAGTCGCACTCTAACTCCAACACTCTCTCTGAGTGTTCAGAGTGACTCCTTCCTGGACCGGTGATGAATTAGTATGTGATTAAAATGATAAACATCTCACCGTAAATGAAGTGGGTGTACCTGTCACAAAGACTAATTTGCTAATAACTATCACCCTATGAATAAATAATGGAACCTCTAATTTTGGTCGTTTAATTCACCCTCAGAACTATATTTATCCCGGTGTTGCAAAGTTGCTCTCTCTGTTCCATTGAATGAAGACATTTAATGCCTTCACATCAGCAGACAAGGCAAACTCTTTGACTTCCACGACCTCTCTGACTTGCTCTCTTGCAGTATTTGGACTTGGAAACTCTGGAGAGCAGCAGCATACCAGAGAAAATAACTGCGAACACCACAATGAGTTTACGACAAGTGTTTGTGAAGGAATAATTAGAAATCTTTCTCGCTCCGCAATGCTGTTACTGTAAATACCTGCCGCACAGAAGTAGTGATGTTCTGTTGTGTTGTGGCTACATTCACAGACAGGCTGCTCAACCCCTGGTGAGAGATCTGGTGAAAAATGGCTGCCATGTGTCACCCAGGTGGGTACTGCACATATGAGCTAATCCTTCACTCACTGTGAGGTGCTTTATGATCCTTGAATGTGAGTAAAGGCCTTTCATTGTTATTATTATTATTATTATTATTATTATTATTATTATTATTATTATTATTATTATTATTATTATTATTATTATTATTATTATTAGTAGTAGTAGTAGTAGTAGTAGTAGTAGTAGTATTTCATCGTTTTATTAATTTATTTATTTGAGACTAATACTTCGACCATCACAATAAACATGCAGTTGAAAGCAAAACAACCAGTTTCAGCCTGCATATAATACCTGGCCTGCTTCTTTTTATAAAAGCGCACATAGTTCTGCGTGACTCTAGCCATTCTGAAAGACCAAGTGCTCTCTTCTTAAGTTCAGAAACAGCAGCGGTTACGAGAGACTGCCGGTGTATTCCTGCTGCTGAGAACGACCGTCTCAATGGTTTGGACTATATCAGTACAAATATGGCAGAGCTGATGGGAAGCTAACTGTATGAATTAATGGAGCACTGCAGTAAAACTGTTAATGTGTTAAAATACTGCGCCCGTTACTTTAAAAAGGGTTATTGTAATATAAGACAAGGGTGTGTGACCTTCAGGCATTTAACATTCCTGTTAATTGACTAATGATAAAGTGTTTTTTATTGTGCAACAATCCTTTAGGATAATTGAATTTTGTTCCACCTTTTTTGCTGAGGGTGTAAAACAAGGATCTTAATGGTGATAATGAGAAAGATTATAACAGCGTGTTTGATAGCTCCACCCCCCCCTCCCCCCATCCCCCCTCCTCTCCCTACCCCATCTTTCCTCCCACCAAACTTTACATTTAGACCATCCTCGTTAAGCAGAAAATTAGACTGCAGCAGCCTATTGGTCCTCATTAGCATTCACTGATCCTTGGCTGGGCCTGTGTCCTAACATCTTTTAATTAGCACACTGCAAATCTAATCAGTGTAATAAACGCTATTAATCTTCCTTTTCACTTATTTCTCCCAGCTTATCACTTAGCCATGTTATGGGGCTTAGTTGGAGACACACTTTGGGTCATTGTACCACCCTGTGACATACCCACAAGCCCTTGCAGTTGCATGTGACAGTACCCCTCACATTCTGTCTCCCAGCAGTGACTGAGGCAGGCTATGGCCACAGCGTTTCCCCGACTCAAAAACAGTGAAACAACACAAGCTCGCAGGGCCAGGTCTGTTTCTGACTGATATGAAAGAGACAAAAACTCATGTGAACGATGGCTTGTATGTGTCATCTGCACCGTCACAATACCACACCTCACTCTATCTTTCATTGCACGTGCCTGCGCACTGTTGAATTGCCTTCTGTCCAATACATAGAAAGATCTGCAAATTTGGCTATTATAAGTTATTGGCCGTTTTGTTAATGTGGAATAAGTAATCCTCATCATGTGTGGAATGTAGCAGGGTTTTTTTTGGGATTACTTCAATGTGAATCACACACACACACATACACAATTGTGAAAAAACAGGATTAAAGATAAATGACCTCTTGAAGTCAATCATTATGTTTGCTGTTTCTTTGCTTTTCTCCTCCGCGAAACCATGGTCATCATCACAGTCAGCTCCCCAAACAGGAATCAGAGCATGCTAATCACTGTGTTCCTAATATTTTATAGCAGTTGTCCCCCTTTTTTTCAGGGCAGCTATGGAAACCAAAGTCTTAGGCTAAGCGGTGGCCTTCCATGTTGTGTCTCGACTGACAAGCCTTTTCACTGTACGTCAGTGTGTCTGTCCGTCACAAGATTGGGGGCAGGGCAGACCCAGTCCAAACTCTCATTAGGACACATTTATTCAATTCCGATCCCAAGACAATGGCTCCAATGCTTGTAGACAGAGGAGTGAAGGTTTTAAACATTTGTATCGGGAAAGTTTGAGGAAATGGAAATGAATTAAGCACAGGCTCATAGCTTTCTGTGCCACCCCCAAAAATATACCGCTTATCTCATTCTTTATTTTAGTTGCTTTTGTATAAGAGTGTACCAGTGTGTGTTGTGTGGTTGTATGAGTTGTGTGCTGTTGTTGGATTGCATGTGAGTATGCATTTGTGTGTAGCATACTGCATGCTGTTGTTGGTTTGTGTGTTGTGCATTTTTGTGCTGTTCTGGAAATGTGTATGATTGTGGGGTTGTATGTTCTGTGTTATTGTGGGATTGTGTGCTGTTGTGGGATTGTATGTGTTGTGGGATTGTGTGTGATTGTATGCTGTGAGTTGTGGGATTGTTTGTGTTGTGGAATTGTGTGTGATTGTATGTTGTGTGTTGTTGTGGTATTATATGCGTTTTGGGATGTGTGTGATTGTATGTTGTGTGTTGTTGTAGGATTGTATGTGTTGTGGGATTGTGTGTGATTTTGTCCTGTTGTGGGATTGTATGTGTTGTGGAATTGTGTGTTATTGTATGTTGTGTGTTGTTGTAGGATTGTATGTGTTGTAGGATTGTGTGTGATTTTGTTCTGTTGTGGGATTGTATGTGTTGTGGGATTGTGTGTGGTTGTCTGTTGTGTGCTGTTGTGGGGTTGTATGAGTTGTGGGATTGTGTGTGGTTGTGTGATTGTATGTGTTGTATGTTGTGTGTTGTTGTGGGATTGTATGTGTTGTGAAATTTTGTGTGATTGTATGTTGTGCGTTGTGGTAAGAGTGTATGTGTTGTGGGATTGTGTGTGATTGTGTGTTGTGTGCTGTTGTGGTATTGTATGTGTTGTGGGATTGTGTGTGGTTACATTACATTACATTACATTATAGGCATTTAGCAGACGCTCTTATCCAGAGCGACTTACACAACTTTTTACATAGCACTTTACATTGTATCCATTTATACAGCTGGATATATACTGAAGCAATGCAGGTTAAGTACCTTGCTCAAGGGTACAACGGCAGTGTCCTTACCCGGGATTCGAACCTACGACCTTTCGGTTACAAGCGCAGTTCCTTACCCACTGTGCCACACTCCGTCCTTCCTCCTTTGGTTGTGTGTTGTGTGCTGTTGTGGTATTGTATGTGTTGTGGGATTGTGTGTGGTTGTGTGTTGTGTGGGATTGTGTGTGGTTGTGTGCTGTGTGGTGTTGTGGGATCGTGTGTGCCAGCAGTGTTGTGGGTCTGTCTCTGGCAGGCTCTGATGGTGCTGCTGTGGCGTTACAGACAAAGGCACCAGGCGTGACGGAGTGCAGGCTTGCTCTACCCCAGGAGCTCTGGCAGACCTCTCTGAGCATCGTGATGAATCATCACAGTACACCCCCCTGCCTTCCGGATTCTGAGAAGCCCAAGACATGTACACCGCTCAGACAATGAGCTACACCAGCCCCAGCTTTTCTAGTCACCATTCTCACTGTGCTTAAAAAAACTGCTTTGCATTTGTGTGTGGAAAACAGACCATATATACTTTTATTGTTTTTGTTTTGGCAAGAGGCACAGTTGCCTTTTGTTCGCATTAGTATAAGTGCCAATACAAAAAAATGTCATGCTCAATTATTTTGGTACACTCTTGCAAAAAATAATATATTTCATCATACTTTTCATCCTCATTAATACTGTTCAGAGAAGTGTATGTGCTTTGTCTAAATAATGTAATACAATGGCATTCTAAAAGGTCTATATATACTTTAAAAAACTACTGAACTTATTTTCAGTAATTTCCTCAAATGATGTTACTCATATTAATTTGTATGATTGAGAAATAAACCATGTCTGATTTTTGACAGATGGATGCTGAGCATTATTGTAATGTCTCGGAAGATTGTGTTCTTTCGGCGCTCCAAAACGACTGCTGAGTTTCAGATGCGCGTGTGGGAGTGCAAGAAAAAAAAAAAGAAAAAAAAAACGGGGTTGTGTTCTTCCGCTGATCCCTTGATATGCTTTAAATTGCCTTGTTTGCTCGGCACAAGCGCCGAAACAGATGTTGCTCCCGCGCGCTGGGTAATTTACTGTACCTCTCTGTGCAGGGTGAAGGCTTCCCATGTTCCCCAGCTCATCAGCCGCGCGCACCGCGCGGACGACACAAACGCGCGGAACGAATAGAGACCCTTCAGTCAGCTCGCACGCCGCTCTTTTCTGTGGGAAGCAGCAATGGTACCACCGGTCTTAAATACTCGCAACTGTGACCGAAATATCTTGTGAATGCCGTCACTGGATAACTGTCCTGGGGACGGACCGAAAAACGCACCGGCCTGAAACGCACGTGCGGCTGGTTTTCGGCTGGTGAGGCGGGGATGTCATTTAAGGACTGACCTCCGAGCGCAGACTCCCCCTCTTATATTATTGTGATGAACCTCCGCCCGACGGACGATTGCCCGGCGATTGTCATCTCGGATACAACGCGAGATTCTGCATGGCACGCGGAGGGAGCGAATGCCAGCCAATGGGACGAGCCCGCGTTCGCTGTGCTAACACGCCAGAGCTCAGCAGTTGGAACCGGGTTCCTCAGTAATTCCTATCCGCTTCCTTTGTCCTCTTGAGTCAGGAAGTAGGGTGGCTTTAATATGTCACCAACCATATTTAATGCATGAAGTAAGAGTACAGATTTTTGCTTTTCTTCCCTGCCATGTTTGTTTTTGCGCTTTGGCTGATGATGGGGCCTAGTTCTTTTTCATTTGGCGGTGGGGGGGTTATTTTTTTACACACCGCAAAAGATTTCTGCCAATTGAAATTGGTCGTGTCAGGTGCCTCTTGGCTACGAAGCAGTTCAAGGCCGCATCCTGCAAAGGTTCTCTTTTTTTCTCACGTCTTCGCCAGCAAAACCGATTTGACTCTTCCTGATTATAGTAACGAAGGCAGTCCAGAAGAATATGCGCAGACTTACTGTACGTCGGATTGGATCACGCCGCCGGACTCACGGAGCTGACCGCAGCCTCATTTCTTTAGACAAATGCCCGCTTACGGAAAGAATCCCCCACGAGAGTGTGCCGAAAGCCTGGCTGTTTCTCCCTGCGCATCGCCGCAGATTTAATGTCCTGTGAGAGAACGGTGGCCGTATCCTTTCTAATGCGTCTGCTTACGCTCTGAGACGGGAAGGCCCGTCGCCCGCGTCGCCTTCGCCACAGCGGCAGCCCGCAACCTCACGGACTCGCAATCACTCACACACAACAGGCCGCTTGACTGCCTCGTGCGTGTGTGTGCGTGCGTGTGTCTGCATGTGTGTGTGTGTGTGCATGCGCATGCGTGCACGTGCGTGTTTTATTCCAGTGTAATGATTAAATGAAACCACGCCGCTTGATGCGGCTCTTAGATGTGCTGGTGGAAAAAAGTCAGTTTTGATTACAAAGTAAATGTTGCAGCTCCAGACAGGAGCTACATGCTGATATGCATTCTATCAGAATGATTTATGCAAATTATGCACATTATTCCCGCGGGAACTTCTTCTGAAACTGCCAGGATAAATTGCCGGAAATTAGCCATAAAATTCACTGTGCAGAGAGCGCAAGGTGAAGGCCACAGGGATGCCAAGGACATTGGGTTGTGGTTATATGTAGGCCTGGGGTGATACTTGCTAATGTGGCATTGAGACCTGCTCAGGCCTCCTGTATGGGCAGATGCACATATCAAACATATGATAATATATGTTTACAACAAAACAGTGTTTTTTTTCACATGTGAATTTATGAGCTTATGTGTATCTTTGGCTGACTGCGTGTCCTAAATGTGTGGGCGACCCTCCATTAGACAAAGGAATGCACACTGTCCAACAGGGTTCCCTCTAAGCTGACTGCTGGATGTTTGTCTCGGCCTGCTGCTCTATTTACCCCCGAGCATTTTGTTTGTTTCTCTCCCTCGTCTCCTATTGAAACGCCGCGGGAGGCTAAAGCAGAGCTTGCCTGTTTGTGTGCTGTCGTCTGGATTGGGGAGGCTAGAGCAAACCCTCAGATTTAACTGAATAATTAATCAGTACCTGGTGCTTTGGCTAAGGGGAGGCTGTGGGGCACTGTGGCCCCAGCCTTCATTCATCTCTGATTAGCCCTGCGTGCTAATCGCTTACTGGCAAGCTGTAGATGCATCTAAACACAGATTGTGATTGGTGGTCTCTCTGCCTATTTTAAACAACAGTAATTCTTATGTTGACCAGCTACCCTCCTGCACCTCTATGTTAAGCACACTTAGACTGCCAGCAAGTAGCCTATGGTTTATTTCAACAGACATCAGCATACCTTCGGCTATAGATGTTATCAAATCTTATTTCCTTGATGTTAAACATTTTCACATATGAACAATGAATACTATTCTATATGACAGGAAAAAGCACAAGGTCTCTCGTTTTCTATAAAAGTCATTGTGAAGAACTTTGTTGTCCTCAATAAGTGGGTTGTCATTATTCTCAAGGTAATTCTCAAGGTCATGATTTTAATGCTGTGTTTTTTTTAGGTGTGCCAGGTTCAGATACAGTATATCATTCTTAATTTCAATTAATCTTCACCCTGCTGATTGCTTTGGAGTACATTTGGATATTTTTCTTGCTAGTCTACGAATAAAATGAAAGTGTTGATGATTTGTTTAAACACAGTTCATATGTTTAAATCATAACTTATAAATACTTGTACTGTGAGAAAACAGATAATATGCTTTCAAGCAAATGAAAGTGTTGATGATTTGTTTACAAATATGTTCATATGTGTCAATCATAACTTATAAACAGACAATTTGTGACTGTTTCACATTGACTTTACTTAAACAAATCACCCACGCCTTTGCTTTTTTAACAGTATTATTGTTAGTTAACAATGATGGTAAACTCTTGCATGCAGTAACTGTATCCTAAGAATCTCCATGCATTGCTGTAAGATAATGGTCAGTAAATTCGTGTTTTGTTTATTACTGGGGGTGTAATGCGCTTAGTCTGCTATGGGGCACTTGAAAATACTGTGGTGCCCAAAAAAAATAACAGGAAGTGAGGACATTCTGCTTGACTTAATCTGTTGTTCTGTGGACACACTGTTTTCCACATTTTATAGATCTGCCGTGTGTGTGTGCATGTGTGTGCGTGTGTGTGAGTGTGTGTATCTGTGTGTGCGTGCATGTGTTCATTTGTGTGTGTAAGTGTATATTTGGCTGTGTGAACAGTGGGGCTTATAAAAATTGTTAATTACTTTTAATACCATAAACCATTAAAGAAACCATGTATTACTTCAAACCACTTTATTTTTAGTTAAATGTTCAGAAACATCAGCATCGAGGAACAATCATGCAGCACATCAAGAACGACTTTCTTCTGGCCTGGTGGTGCTTCCCTCTAAAAAAGGGAAACAAATCATTTTTCACGATGGTTGATTTGTTGTTCTTTGGCCTTCATGGTACAGAATCATGAATCGACAAATACAATGAACTTGAAAAATGATTATGTATTCAGAGACGTTCTCCTGAATACACCACCCACCCTTCCCCACCATCACTCCTCCAAGCCTCTATCAACCCCCCCAGTAGGAGCACCAATCGAGGAGTTTACTCCTTCGTTCAGCTGCAGGATGTTACCTTGAAGCTGGAGGAGTAATTCGCAGGGGTGAGGAGGGGAGAGTTATAGTGCTCCATCCCCAGAGCACGCATTTTGGATGGAGGTTCCTTGAAGATCCAGAGTGGGCGTAAGACGTGGTGCTGTGGGCTGTCTTACGGTATCTGGGCCTTTTGTTCCAATCCAACAGTAGCATTGTTTTCCCCTGCAAATCAAGTCTACCTCACTCTTCACACCATTTAAAGCTCCACAGGGATCTGAAACACAGATCAGAAATCAGGTATATACATATACAGTATATACACAATATAAGTATATATATATATATATATATATATATATATATATATATATATATATATATATATATATATATACTTATGACAATTACTGTGGCCTTGCAAAACCTAGCCTAACCTAACGTAACCTAGCAAAGCATAATCCTTTTTTCACCAGAGGCTAAGTACGAAACATTTAAAAAGCATCTTAGTTAGACCAGTTGCTCTGCACGGAAACCAGAATGCTAATATTTTAGCGCAGCGGATGTTCCGTTGCAGCGTGGATGTGCCCCCATGTTTTTTTGGTGTGACTGTGGTGTTTGTCCCCTCTGGTTGTGAGGCAGGGCAGCCACAGATTTGCTGAACAGCGGTGTAGCTCCCATGCTAATTGTGTCATCTCCTTGTGTTTTTTTCTGGAGCCACAGTTAATGAATATCAAAGGCTGGAAATGAATCCACCCTGGCTGGGCTTTAATGTGTCTTCAGAGGGTCACTGCCTGCATGCTAATGAGGCCAGATCTTTCTCCCTCCCCTGCTTCCTGGAACACACTGCTGTCTGACAGACGGAGAGAGAGAGTGAGAGAGAGAGAGAGAGTGTGTGTGTGTGTGTGTGTGAGAGAGAGAGAGAGAGAGAGAGAGAGAGAGAGGGAGAGAAAGACCACCTACCTGTGTTTATCTACAGGTCTATGTAATACACCAGTAATATTGAGGCTTTGGCCTTTATTTGTCACTTTATTATAGGGTAGGCATTCCTAATTTCTATAGTAAGTATATGAAAATACATATGTTGGTTTCAATATGTACTGAGTATCAAGTGTGTTCATATCCCTTGGTTGGTAAATTTATAAATACAGGACCTTCAGGGAGTGGAAAAAACACCCTGTAATAAAATATAATAACATGACAAAAATAAATGTTTGAGGACTTCAAGTCAATATATTAGTGTGAGTGGTGCTGATGGTGCAGCACTTCCTGCTCCTTGCTGCTGATATATTTTAATATGGAATTGAGTGAAGGGCCATTTCCGGGTCATGGTGGACACTGGCTGTGCTGACTCGAGCATCCTGAATCCTAACCCCCCCACACGTATTTCACCCTTCCACCAGCCCTGACTGCGCCTATCAAACGCAACCCTCCACACAAGGGCACTCAAGCTATACAGCTGATCTGGAGTTTAACGATGCCGCAAATTACAGCTTTGTCTGATGGGAATTGTAATCCTTTACAAAAAAAGATCATCTGATTATCCAGCAAAGAAAAAGCCACTGGTGAAGGAGGATTATGGGCTAAACGCTAGTTAAATCTGTTTCATCTAGAGAATGAATGATGTTTTGAACATGTTATTAAAATATTACAAATTTTACAAATACGAAGTCTAAATAATCACACACTTTCTGGTTCAGTTATACACCAGACAACGTTCATGATTTTGGGTTCAAATGTTCAGGAAACAATATTTCTCCATGTGAAAGACATTCTGCAACAAAATATATTTTAACCATGCCATAAATATAGAATTTTCATTAAATGTTCATTGCATTAAATGCTTATTTTTTTCTTTTTCAATGTGACACAAAATACAGACTCAATGTGGGTTTTTGTGACCAATTACTGGATAATGGCTGTGAATCATTCATTTATTTTCAAGAAAAAAGCTTTCTCATTACATTTAATTGATTTGAATCATCTATTGTATTTGGTATTAATATCATTGTATTAGCATAACATGCTGTACTCAAACAGAAACAGTAGTATTGGTAATGTTACAGCATCAGTAGAATCTGTTTTATTGTAGCTCATAAAAGCATTTTTATTTCTATTTGAATTTAAGGCCAAAAATCTTTATAATATAATACAAAATTGCATTTGAATGCAAACACAAAACTTGCTTTCAAGTTGTTGTTCAATCAGATATATTGTTCAATCAGACGTGAATGTACAGGCGACAGGACTGCTTTTCCACTGTTTAGTTCTAATGTGGTCATTTAGCAGGCATCATCAGGACGTGTATTTCGTTTTGTAGCCAGTATCCTGGTGCAATCAAAGTGCCTGTTAACCCCCTTGTTAAATCTTGAAGGACTTGCTTGCATGAGAGGTCAGCCTGTGTACAGCATACTGCTGAATCTGTGGCAGGACATCACCCAACATCAAATGAGCAATAACTCAATGATCAAAGAACATTTACATGGAGCACATAAAGATCTCTGGGTGAAGTAAAAAAAAAAAAAAAGCTGCATGTCTATTGACTTTCTTATACATGTTTCAATATAACCTTGTCGATTAAGACCAATAAGATCAGGCCAATCTGACTGTGTACAGCCTATTGGGAGACAGATCTTCCATTTCCGGTGCTGGGTAATTTCCCTTTTGTATATTTACACCTAAAGTGTTACTGCATGCCTCGTTACCCCATGCCTGCCCATTGTGAATAACAGCATGTGACAGAGGATACTATATCCAATACATAGCATATTTCTCTACGGTATGAGAAGGAAGAGAAGATTATAATTCAATTCCATGTCTTTATGCCTGTTAGTGATTTTGAAAGGGCACACCATTTCATTGCGCTTATGTATATTTTGAGTTTCCTGGTTTATCACCCTTAGTATAAATCATATCTGTATTATAAATAGGAGCCCTGGTGAGCCTTGATATGGTAAATGGGATATTTTATGGTTTATGAAAAGGCTTTTTTATCTTCAATTTTTATTCATAACCAGTCAGCCTGTCTGTATAACTGTCTTACAGGCAGGTTAAGCTTTATTAGTTTCATGAATAAAAATGGACCTGTTAGTTGATTATGGCCACAGTTAGGCTACGCTTGACACTGCCTGCACCAGGGTTTCTGTGCTTTCCAAGGAGATGCACTTCAGACACCCATGCACGTCACTGCCTGCAGATGCAGATCTGTGAAACTGGGGTGATGGAACAGGGACAAAATTTGGGGTTTTACCTCCTGGAGGGGTGGGGGAGGGGGGGAGGGGGAGCCGTGTGCCTCTTTTCATTGGTCGATATTTTGGGCACCACCCACCAAGTGCCAGAGGAAGCATATGAATTTACCCAACCCTAGCTTAGAGTAATGCGGTGTATAGGCTACAGTACATGTGTTTATTTACTTCAAATTTTAGTCCAATTCAGCTTCTTTCCTACATATTCACCTTTGGCAGCTTCAAATAGGTACTTGCTGCTCTTGGTTTCACAGAATACGGTCCACAGCACTCAGTGCTTGACATGTAGTTAGACAGGGTAGTCACTCTGGCTGTGTCCCACTATGAAGTCAACTGCCTTCACATTGGGACAGAGCCTCTGAGGTGTTCAATGTCTCAGTTGGTGCTCTGCTTCCCCTACATGGTGTAGGGCAGTAAGGTATCAATCCTGATATATACCAAATCCCCCATTAGTCTAAATTTTTATGTTTATAAATAGTTTCACCATGACGATCCCATTTTTTGTCAATTTGTAATGTAAATTAGTTCAGTTCATTGTGAAAAATTATATGCAGTATATGTATATATATATATATATATATATATATACACGCACACACACACGCACACACACACAGGTATATACATAAATTTAAATGGTCAAATGGTTACATGTGAAAAAGATTTCCCTATTTCATAAGCTCGTGGATTGCAAAGAGTATTAAAAGCAATCACGCTGGGGAAAATGCATTCCTGTGAATGACATCTCAGCACTAGAGATCTTCAGACATCAATTGCCCACATCGTTTCCCTCTCGCTTTATGATTCATCTGTAGTGATTCTAGTAGTTTATGTATCTTGCTCCAGAGAGGACAGAGTAATAATGTTGTGATCGCGATGGATAATTCAGAAACTCAATGCAGTTTGGAGACCGAGGTGGCAAAACAGTGCTTTAAATCTAATGAAAACTATATGATTAATACAGGTATCATATTCATTACATATAAAATCAAGTGTTTGCAGGAGACATTATACTGTATATAAAATCGGCAGAGCTGCAACACCCCTACTTTTGTTACAGTCTTTAGATTGATATAGGAATTCTTTTTTTTTAAAAAGGACAAAAATATCATACCTGAGCAAATGCCACTGGGCGACCTCACTGGAAACCACAATGTGTGACTTCTTCCGTCCTCTTGGCTGTTCAGTTCATTTCTGCCATATGTGAACTATATGCTCTACTTACAATGGCAGCAATGGCAAGCTTAGTGCACTAACTGCCTCCAGCAACACAAGACTTGTTTACCTCGTAACAGTTTCATTTTAAGTGGTGTGAAAAATTATCTTATCATCGCAAATTTCTTTCTTGGTGCTGATAAAAAACAAAAAAATAAATGATAAAGAGTTCCCGTTAGTCCTTGTATAATTTTGAATATTTTATAAATTTGTAGAACCAACATAAAAGGAAAGATTCCAAGGCACTGTGTCTTTCTATTTTTCATGAACTTTATCACCTCTGTTTCCAAACAGCACCAGTGGTTAAATTCTACTACACCCTCGATACACACCTACTGTAGTACGTTTTTTTAAATTATTTTTTTACTTCAAATGCACCAAGAGTTGTTGAGTAGCATTCAATCAATGACTAACATGCCACTTTGGATTTAGCTATAATAATTTATTATAATAAGTCAAATGTTTTTTTCTTTCACATCCTCACAAGCACGTAAGGCACTGAAATAATACAAACTTTAGCCATCTGCGTGGCCCAGTCAGCTAGCGGGTTAGCCTTGAGTGCAGGCAGGACAATATAGCCTAAATATCTCCGGTTCAAGCATGGCCTATGTCATCAGCTGGCAATAATTACTTGTCCACAGCAGTAGCACACATTTGGCTATGTCCCACCAGAGGTAGGTTTTAGCCAGGGTTCCTTTAGGGTCACTGCTGTATTAGTTTCTCCCAATGACATACCAGACACCCACAGACTATCGGCTGTAGCCAGTGAGCGAAATGCCTGCCCTCCAATCAGTGCTGCCCTGGTGCAGCGAGTGGCTGGTGGGGGAGGGCAGCAGCGGAGGCGAAGTGCACACACTTCCTCTGCACCGCTGCCTGTTTGGGGTGTGGGTGGCATGATGATGTTTCAAGATGCACAATTTCTTGATTTCAAACTGGTAACAAAATTTGGGGAAACAATGAAAAATAAAAAGACTTCACTAACTGATTATCAGAGCCAAAGGCAAATTGCTAAAGCAGTTACAACAAATGTTCTCTCACAGTCAGGCCACATCTGAATAAGATAGTAAGTGTCACCTGTTTGCCTCATAGAACTGTTTCCTCCCATGGGAGGATATAACTAAGAAATATCCACTTGTGCTGGGTTAATTAGTGGACACCCTTAGTTTATGGTTGTCTTTCTATGTATGGAGAAACAAGAATCTACACTCAACAGACTTTACTGTTTTGATTCCCAGAGAAAATATAAGCACTATTGTGGCTCCACCCCACCTCCATTTTCTCAGTGCAAAGCATTTCCAATTTAATTCTGGCATTCACTACATATAAGTAAACACACATATTAGGGTAGTAAGACCATATAATATTCATATAGACCAGCACCTTATCTGAAATATAATAAGTGGTCTAGATTAACTGAACAATCATCCCCAAGACTTATATTACACTTCTATTAGCTTGTGTAACTTTACTATACACTTGACTGTGTGTATACTGAGTACTAGATTACATTACATTACATTACAGGCATTTAGCAGACGCTCTTATCCAGAGCGACTTACAGAACTTTTTTACATAGCATTTTACATTGTATCCATTTATACAGCTGGATATATACTGAAGCAATTTCAATTAAGTACCTTGCTCAAGGGTACAACGGCAGTGTCCTACCCGGGAAGCAAACCTGCAATCTTTCGGTTACAAGTCCAGTTCCTTACCCACTGTGCTACACTCCGTCCTAGATGACTTGTAGCCCAGCAGCGGCTGTGTTACTTAATGGTTAGGGAACTGGGCTAAAGGGTTCGACTCCCAGTTGGGGCACTGCCATTGTATTTCACCTGACTTGCTTCAGTATATATCCAGCTGTATATATGTATTGCATGTGAAAAGAATGTAAGCTGCTCAGGATATGAGCATCTGCTAAATGCTTAAAAATTAATAAATAGTTGAACAAGTTTTTATGCTTGTGTAAATTTCTGATTTAACTGTTGGATTCCTCTATTGATAGAACTGTAGTGTTATTGACCTGCAGTACATGGACATAGAAATGGTCATTTAAGCAACGATTTAAATAACTAAGAAATGTTAGTGTGGAAGTACAAATTGTGTAGAGCATACTCTTCATTTATTAAATATTAAAAATATGTTATTTGTTAGATGTTCAAATGGACAAAAGAGTGCCTATGTGCAAATTAGTGCGGTCCATTTGTTGATTTGAATATTCTTAATTCTTCTGCTTTTATTGCATCATACTTTTACTGAACAAGATGTTATAAATACCACCTGATACCATCGGCATTAGCATGCTTATACAGGTTGAACAAAATGTTCATGTATGATTGTTATGGTAATTATATGACAATTTCCATAAAACCATGAATTTCTACGTATAGATAAATGGATGGTACTGTTCTGTTCCCATTTTTCTTCCGTAAATGTATAATTCATTCGAAAAGTGTGTTGTGTCTTGTATAAAACAGTATCATGGAACAACTGATGTGTGTTATGTACTATGTTCAGTTTAACCAGTTGTTACTCTCACCAATGCGATATATTATAAGGACCAAATAACCTATTTCTTGACTGTGACCATAAGGCCCCTTCTCCAGATTGAGCAGTGGCCAAGCCAGATTTTGACCTACATGGCCGAATACTTGCTTCATCTGCCCCTTAGCGCGCTCCATTCTCAGGTACCAGGACTTTTCTATTCACCAATCAGGAGTGAAATTAAATGTGCACTTATTTCAGAGGTTGCATTTCTTGAGAACCCACAATGCTTCCTCTACTCAACATATCTGGTTAATGACGGAGTTCAGAGATTCATCCGGGGTAATGAAAACATTTCCTTATTCTCGCCATGACAGGGAGGCTTTATGAAAACTGTGTCCAAACCTTGTTTCTCATCCACAAATGTATTTAGTAACCTATTTTACCAATCACCACTGAGAGACATTTTAAGAGGGTGCTGACAGCGAAAAATCACACCTGATATCAAACTGTGGGGTGATGCCATTGCTGTGATTTTTAAAAATAAATTTGTCATTCATATGCATAGTTTTTCTAATTGCACACCCTCACAAAATTCTCACCTGCATGA
Source organism: Anguilla rostrata (assembly GCF_018555375.3). NCBI lineage: Eukaryota > Metazoa > Chordata > Actinopteri > Anguilliformes > Anguillidae > Anguilla > Anguilla rostrata. The sequence continues at coordinate 49,898,365 of NC_057936.1, read as the reverse complement.
GTACAAGAGAAATAGGCAACAATCCGATTTTTACCATCTAAAAAAATTTGATATGGTGGCGTATACTTGATTCAAACGTAAAACATTCAAAAGTCTTCAAGATACGGTTTACAAAACCAACATTAGCACTGTCAACTCTCCACTATCTGTCACATGACCGGCAGGCGTATTCGACTGGACACCGTTCAAAATATACATGATTAGATAATCCGTTAGATTCACCCCATTTGCGGGATAGCCTATATCAAATTAATATACGGTATTGTATATATATATATATATAATTTAATACTGAATGTCGCTGCTGTCCCTGGTGCTGAAACGAGCACCCGTTAGCTGGACGCGATCGACATGAAGGGTTGTCCCACCTCTAGCTGCGGGACCTGCGTTTAATTGCCCAGGTTTTGGTATAGTTAAATAATTCTTTGTGACTGTTTCCTGCACAGCCACCGTTCAAATACTGAGGTGATGTCTGACTGGCAAAGCAACCAAATTGCGAGAAGACTGGATGCAAAGGCACAGTAGCTAATGTTGGAATCTGTGAAGACGTTGCCTTAGTTGAATTACAAACTTTTTAAATTATATGAAACATTCAAAGTAGTTCTAACGAGTTTCTATACGGGCATCAAAGACTGCGGAGACACACGTCATTGAATCAGAAAATTATACCGTATATAGCCTACGTATAAAGATAACTGTTTTCACAAAACATACATTCATTTTAGGTATATCACTGTACCCCTCCCATAAAAAAAAAAAAAAAAAAAAAAACATAATTGGGTCTTTGTCTATAGTCTCAAAAAAAAAAAACGTGTTAATGCGGTAATGTGTTAATACATAACGTTTTGATACAATTTCGTAAGGATCTTAAAATCAATTGTAATATAAAAACAATAACCGTAGCGCTATTTTTCTATTTTACTTTCATAAGTTGATGAAGTCCAAACTGTCTGATCTGTGGCCAGTAAACCTGACGGTCCAATTGAACGTGTTTCAGGACAAAAGCGTCCCTCAGAGCAGGAAAAATCGGCGATACATCCAATGTACTTGACACTGGCCTACACCTAACATGCACAGCAGCCTATTGTAAAACATGTACTTACATTGATCATTCAAGTGAATAAATAAATAAATAAATAAATAAATAAATAAATAAATAAATAAATAAGATTGTCCAAGACAAACTTTTTCACATAAGGCTTTGTGGGCGGTTCCACGATATAGTACAACTGGCTGGGAGCAGGTGACTCCATCTGCGAGTCATCAGATATATTTGACCAAATAAGTAGGCCTAAAACAAAATGATCAGATTTTACCCTCGAAACCGTTGACCCTAAAGTGGAAGCAATGTCAAACTTAACACCGAGTTATATTAGGTTTTAAACATAGACCAGTCTTTTTGGGAATAACGTTCATAAGACCTTTCTGTATATAAATCTGTATTTATTTAGGCAAGAACATGCTTCATTAACTCGATCGTGTGTTTAAGTGTCGTCCAACGTCCAAGTTTCTTAGAGAACTTGAATAGGCACTTTTTAAGTGAGACGAGGAAACTTCTTCTTCCTTCTCTTCCACTTTGCATTATATGTATGGTGACTATTCTTATAACAACAACAACAACAACAACAACAACAACAATAATAATAATAATAATAATCATAATAATAATAATAATAATAATAATAATAATGTACTGAATGCTTTTTTCCGAATTATTACAAATATTTTATTAGGATTCCATTATATTCAACACAACATATTTACGTTAAAATATCATAATCGGAAAATAACATGGTACTGGAAAGCTTTACTGCCAGTCAAAGGTAAAAGTTTTGCTAAATGTTAGATAGGCTAGTAAAAATGAAAAAATAAAAAAATATAAAAATAAATAAATAAATATCCGGGTATAGAATTAGGTTAATATAATTTTAAATGAATTGCTGACTTGTTTTCATGTTCACATTTAAAACGCTTTGCTGTGACCACTGCAAGGCCAGCTATAAGCCAGTCCACTGTTAAGTGTTATCAACTGAGAATATAACAGCGTACGACAAATAAGGTTGTCACCGGGTTCTACAAACAATGTAATAGCCTACGCATAAAATCATAAATATACTATTTACAAGATTGTTAATGGCACGCAGAAACGGTTTTAATGAGGAATTTTTCCATGCTGCATTTAAGTCCCTTACTATTTTAGTTGAATATGATTGTAGAAATGTATTCACGTTCGCTTATATGAGCAAAAATCGAAAATGCATTGACTCTACCCTCAATTCTGTGGTGCCACTATCTTGAAAAGATGCCCCTTGGCCCTGGATAATTCCTAATCACCGTGATGGACAGCAGAGACAGAACAATACAAACTAATGGCAGTGTTGCTGATCACCGTGCTCGTGATTAAAGACACCCAATTATGGCAATGAACAGTGTCGTAATTATGTTCCTTAATCACATCCAGGAGGTTTAATTGCCTTAACGATGTGTTTCATTAAATGAATGTAGGTATTATAGTCGACAGTTTTCATACACAGTTGTTTTCAAATTAACATATTATTAGACATCGTCATGGAAATTGTTTTAATAATCATAATTAGGGGCAAACAGGCTTTGTCATGTAATGCTAAGAGACATTTTTTCCTTAGCCTCAGGGCTTTAACGTCCACCACGTCTGGCCTGTCATCCCAGTGCATCGTGGTATTTTGGTATATTGTTTCATGCAAAGTTATATATTCTGATGGGGCAAAAATAAATAAATCATAATAAAATATAATTCAACATCACCCATACCATATGACAGTGTCCGCGTATCAACAAACAACCCCGACTGTTTAAAAGACATTTAGCCTATGTCACCACTTCCACAAGTTGTATACTACAGCACCGTCATACTGTGTGCTGCGTGTTATTAACCCCTTGTTGCTGAAAATCGAAAGTCTCAGGCAATTTTGTCACATCTAGCTACTATTTCAAGATGAAGGCAGTTCTGAGAACGCGAGCAATAGCCGACGTCAGTTCTATTAGCAAAATAAAGACAAAGTGCACTTGACTGTTGTTAAAACTGCATGCCTGGCATTTCTCCTAAGGTGTATATTTAAAAATTGCTGGTTTCTATTATGTGGTGTGAGTAGCTTAGCTGGGCCTACTCTGCATCCTTTTAGTTCGGTACCTTTGCCTCAAAGCAGCCGAGAAGCAAAAGACGACCAGACAATATAGCAATTAGTTTAGTTCAAAATATTTTAATAAAGCTTTCCAACACATAAACACATACAAATGTCCCTCTGCAGTCATATTCAGACTAATGTATCTACATTACTTGACATCCTGACCTGACAACGAGCTTGTTCCATCTAAATGTAACCGTTTCAGCCATACTGCATAAGTGTAAAATCGAAAATTATACAGCCACGGTGTTGAAGAAGGAAAAGTGTACTATACCATGCAGCCAAATAGGATGAATACAAATTGAATAAATAAATGAAAAATAAGGACTGAAAGACAACTGAAATCATGCTTTGGAAATTTAGCTGGACAAAACTTCACTCGAAGTTTTACAGAACCCTGAAAATAAAACGACAATGTAGTCTACGTTTGTTTTAGCCGATTTGATTGCGATTGATTTTGCACGCTGGTACCCTAAACTTAAAAATAAAGACTTTGCATTCACAACATTTCACCTTAACGTTCTTGACCACTGCCAAACTCTTCATAATGACTAGATTATCATATATTATCACAAGTTTAAGGAATCACCATCAACAAGCAAATGGAATACTCAAGATTCAGCATTGTAATTCGAATAAATGCAATAAAGCAGCAAGATTACGACTACGTAATATAATTTCAGCAAATATTCAAGATAGTTTAGGAATCTGTTTAAATTACAGAAGAGCTTTATGTTGTCAGGTCAATAAAACAAATAAGTCAGTCCTCAAGGTCCATCACAGCAAGTGATTTACGATTTTCAAACAATGTCTAACACTTGCAACCAGGCATACACGTTTGTTTGGTTTTGACTCTCACCAGCACTTTAAGGATTTTTATATACACAATCAAGTATAACAGAACAAAAAGTGTGTTTTAAATGGTCTCACTTTGAGTGAATGTTGTGAATGATATAAAAGTTTTTTCGGCATCCTTTTCCCATTTCAGTCCATTTTAAAAGTGATATATGTTGCAATGGTGACTTGGACGTCTCTATCTTTATTCTTCATTCATATAAAGAGTTTTATTCGCTGCGAGTCTTTCTCTCCTTGTTTCGATGTGTTTAAGGCTTATCAGTGCACTGTTTGCAGAGGCTGGAGGTGACGTTGTTGAAAAGGGCACATTTATCGGGACAGGAGGAGGCTGCAACTCCTGCAGGGAAAGGGTACCCAGTCGGTGGCTCATAGGCGCTCAAACCCGGGGTTAGAGCAGTCGTCGCCGGCAGGGAAGCCGCAGATATCGCCTGGCCCTGGTTGAGATAAGCAACCAGCCTTCTCATTTCATCCAGCGCCTGGGCTTGCATGAGGATGTAATTTTTGGCTAGTAGCAAAGTGGCGATTTTGGAGAGTTTTCTTACCGAGGGACTGTGAGCATAAGGGATCACCGCTCTCAGTTCATCGAGAGCGTCGTTCAGATCGTGCATCCTCCTTCTCTCTCGGGCGTTGATGTTCAGCCTCAGAGTTTTCTGCTCTTTATTTTTCTTACCTCCCTCAGATTTACCCCCTGATGCCGCTGTCCTACCGTCTGCCATCAGAACCATGTCACACCTGCCGTCGCTGTCATCATCTGGACTCTGCTCCCCACCGCTGCTCTCCGCCGCTGAAGTCCTGTTTCCACTTTCTCCGTACTTCACGCACAAAGATCCGGTCGGTAGACCCAATGGACCTCCTCGACCAAGTGCCAGTCCTCCAGGCTGCATCTGATCCGAGTCAGTCTGATCGAAACAGTTGATCGGCGATTGGCGGTCCCTGGAGGGAAGATCAATACCAGCAGCTGTTTTGAACGAGTCCATTTTTTTATTAGACACAGCGGTCAGAGTTTTGTGGAAAATGTCTCCTGCTCCGTTCAAGCTAATTCTCCTGTCCATAGTCCGCTTGCTCTCAGCCGCTTCGAGACTATCGCTGATAGAGCTTCTAAGTTTCTGCTCTCTAAAGTTGATCTTGACGCTCTCTCTACTTGTCAAGTGAGGTGTGGAGAAGGAAGCTCCAACTGAAGTGCCGTGCGGTGGCGCGTTTATCTTGCTTCAATTCACCTTCACGAGATTTTGAATGCGATAAGCAACGGCATCAGCGACAGACGGGGGAGTCTTTTACATCATTATCTCAGCGCAGGTTATTATTATGAAGAAGATTCGCCTATTGGGAGAGAGCTCTCCACCCAATCAGGTTAACGTTTTAATTAATAGGATTAAAACGGTAACAAACAATCCTGGGCGCTATCTGCCCCCTCCGTCTGGATAGTCTGTGCTCTCCGTTCTGATCAGAGGAGCTGCTTACAGCTTTATAAAAGGCGCCGGGATCTATTATTCGTGCTACCATCTGTATGCACAACCCAATGCATATGCTTGCAAGGCGTTGCGTCCTATTAGTAGCCAAACAACTGCCTTTAACTTGACATGTGTGGCGACATTCACCCCACGGTGAGCACACTAAATGCGCCCTTTTCTAATTCATCTCCTACTGTACATTATGAGATGCATTTGTCATCACTGGGTTAATTTATTGACTCTTCGGAGAAAGTGATTCGTGTAACTGTCCCAAACCATAAATGCTGGATTTTCGTATTTCCCCCGTTTAAATTGTTTCCATTAGACATTTTAAACACATAATTTACTCGCTTCTTTCACATTTTTTGTAAATGCACCAAACATTAGAATGCGCAATGCATTATAAATATAATAACCGTATTAATAACCAACTATTTGACGGTCTGTTCTTACTACAACGCACCCGTTCATCCATTCACAACATTACTTTTCGGAGTAGGATTAATGATGACCTTCCTGAAAGTAAATGTAGTCTATTATCTGACGATTTGAAAAAGAATCTGGAGAGTTTAAGACCAGGGTGATGTATTCTCCTCTGCTTTCATTAAAAACCTTTTAATTGCGTAGCTAAAGGATGGCCCCAGGTGTTGGACTCTTTTCATTACGTTTTACCCTAATGTGATGAAGTTCTAATTCTCATTTTACCATATGGTTAACATTTTCCGCTGAGAATTTTGAATTGGGAGATCTAATCTATTAGTCTATGCAAAAAAATTGTAGAGGGGATTTGATCAGACCCTATTGTGAAGGATATGATTTCTGGATTATGGTGCCGTTTGATCAAAGGATGATTTTTAATGAAAATATTAACTTCTAGACTATAATTCAAAAGCAAAATATTTCACATTTATCATCAAAAGGAAGGACAATTGCGTCAAGGACAATATTGATACTAAAAGTAAACCGCTCCGTTCGTGTGTTTCATTCAGTTTCAAACTCAAAATATATTCCATCACTCCCACTGGCTACATATTCTAAAGTATACCTAATAGGATTGATCAGTCCAACAGCCATGAATCCGTATTTTTTCACAAACCATTGCAAAATATGTATATACATTACTTCTGGGTATTGAAATTAATGTATTTCACACAATTTACATGTTGACTCATATCTCAATTACTGACCATTGATTTTAAATTCTGAAACAATACTGTCCATATGCAGAGTCGTCAAGGTGACGGGGGCCACTCTAGGCAATTAAGGTAATAAATGACTCTTCGGACCTCCTTGGGTTGCAGCTTGAGTCTGCATGATCTAAGAATAACAGAGTGGAACAATCAATAATTTCAACGCTGAAAACGATTTTATGCAGTCCGATGATGCCCCAAGAAGTAATAAACTATTTAATAGATTAATCTACCACATGTCACCTTGGAATGCATTCCGTACTCAGGATACATTACCTGTTCTCTTCTAGTAATGAATAGAAATTAGACTTACGCATTTAAATATATTTGTGTATTGGAATGGCATCGTCTTTCATAAAGAAATAAAAGATCACTTGTAACAATTAATCATTAAATGTCTAATATAGCAGAACCGATAGAATACACTCGCCATTTGTTTAAGACAACTTTTATTGTAACGGGGTTTTTTTTTTCGGTCTTGAAACGGTGTAACCAAGTCAGGCGTTATTTAAGCTTTTATTGCCATCTAGTGGTAACCGAATATACGCGCGTGGAATGTCAGCACAGTATCACACATTTTCAGAGACACATCATTGACCAGCTGGGCCTTTTTCACCAGTACCAGAAATCATAAATGAAGCCTTAATAAATGTACAGCTCCTATGTGCCATCATATCTTCAGATGTGCACAGATGTGAGGTATTTTTTTGGTATGAGCTGAAAGTGTGGATTGCTGTATCCAAGCCAATCCTTTATTGACAACTTAAAGACCCAACTGAAACAGCCATGTTAATGTCCCTCCATAATGTTAGAAACAAAGACATTTTATCACTTTATTTTGCCTTTGTACTCCACAATTTTAGATCTGTAATCATGTTTGCATGTGGTAAAAGGGCAGATTCTCAGCTTTTATTAAAGAGTATTTTTATTCATGTTGCTTTTACCGTGTAGAAATTACAGCAGTTTCAATACATAGCCCCCCAATTTCAGCACACCAAAATGTTTGAGACTGAAATAGTTCACAAGTGTTTCTGATTAGTCATTTGTGTGACTAGTGAGCTCAGTAATCATAAAGGGCCTGGTAGGCCAAGGAAGACCTCTGCAGTTGATGACCAAAGAATTCTCACCATACTGAAGAAAAACCCCCCAAACACCTGTCCTAACACTCTTCAGGAGGCAGGTAGGGACAAATCAGTGACTACTGTCCACAGAAGACTTCACAAACAGAACTACCAAGAATAGACTGCAAGATGTAAATTACTAGTTAGCTGCAAAGTACAGTTGAAGAAGTACTCAAAAGACACGAGTCCTGGAGGTTGCTGGTATCAGAAGCCACCCTGGACATGTCAAAGTGATCCTTGAGCAAGACAGCTAACCTAGTGTGGCATCTGGCATATGAGAAGGATTTCAATTTTTAGGCGCTTGTATAAGCTATAAGACCTTTAGAAATTTACCATTTAGATGTTGTCATGCAAGAAGTAAAAACTTAAAGTCCCTGCTACTGTCTCTGGTAAAAAGTTGTCTGGTGGAGAAATTACAGCGATGCATGATGGAATCAAAGTAATCTAAAGTGAACCATAAAGATTGTGGAGGTGCCAATGTGATTATCCACCTGCTCCATACGTCAGTCTGTTGTTTTTGTTATACTTGCATCTGAACTGAAGGGAAAAACCAGTGTGGTACAAGATAGCGTTTAGAGTACTGTTAGGTTTTCAGTAGCTGGTCAAGTCTTTTCTTTATTCTGCTGTAATGAACCCCCACAAATGTTCAGGAACATAGGTGTGTGGCTTCTATGTGAACATATCCGTATAGAAGGGGACATTTTGACAATTTGTTATGTGGTCATTGTATCTATAGTTATAAGACCTTTTTATTGAAATGTTACTCATTATTTGTAAGGCCTTGTATGTCATGCAAGAAGTAAAAATAATTAAATGTTTTTAACTTGACAAAAAATAAAAAAAGACTTCGCAAGGCATGTATTGGTATGTCTTGGTCAGTTATCTCTATACGTGATCAACTAAGTTTCACCGATGCCTTTTTTGCAAACTAGGTGTCAAACTCCTCTCAGCCAGTATAGCTAATCTGCCAAAAAGACAAATCAGATTCATATGAGATGGACTGTACTGTCTTTCCTTGCTTACTGTTCTCAGACACTTGTAATTTAAATAGTTTAGCTCTGGATGGAGAAATTACAGGCAGAATGCATGATGGAAAAAATAATCTATAAATCTGAACTATAAACAGACTTGGGGAGAGGGTGCCTCAATTGTTTGATTTTTTATTGCACCTGCTCCTTACGCTCACGGTCTCAGTTTGTCATTTTGTAATAAAAAAATATCATATATACTTGAGAAAACAAAGCAGTTTAAATTTTAAAAATCACGGAAGACGAAAACACTAGCAAGGAATCCCTTTCTCATGCCTGTATCATTATGACGAAATCAAAATAATCATGTGAGATAGCAAGTTTAGAGACCTGTTATGGTTTTCAGTGAGGGCCTGTGTCACATTGTCTTTTTCCTTTATTTCTGCAGTACAGACACCCTCCACACAAGGCAGCGGGAGGGCAAGTGTATTCACTTTTTGTCTTCAGGAAAGCAGCCAGTGGTTGCAGTGCTTCTCAAAAAATGATCTTCATGCACTCTGGTGTCATTAGCTTAAACGGAATATTCAAGGTTAAAGTTTTCGTCAGGGGAAAACCGATTGGATTAATCATGTAATGCTGCGACTGTAGTGAAAAAAACTCTCTGCTTGCACAGATGATGGCATGAAGAGAATTATGAACAGATGAGAGCCAAAGGCGCCTACTTTATCTGCTGACAGCAAAGGAACACCTTCATGCCCAATCAGTCCCTGCTAATGAGACAAGATGGGGCAAGATGGTAAAACAGCAGTCACAAGCAAACCATCCTTTTTCATCCTGGCAGCATGCATTTGACTGGTGCTTTATTCAATGTTCAGACCCCCTGGTCTGTTTCAAAATGGAATGTCGCATACTGGATCTCTGCCTCTCTCTCTCTCTCTCTCTATATATATATATATATATATAGAGAGAGATAAATATGGACAAATGTCACCCATTGACTCTCCATGGGCTTGGTGAAAAGTGTTTTGAACGCCAGGAAGTGCACTTTGTGGGTGCCGCCATGTTGTACAAATTGCTGAAAAGACTGCGCAGTGGGGACATTAAGTCCGGTCGTCCACTGAGTGTGTGAGATACAGTGACTCGGCAGTGACTCGGCAGTGAAGCAAACTGTCCCTGATTTGTCCACACAATATTACAGCCTTTACCAAATAACACAATAGCTTAATAAAAAGAGCACATAGGAATACATTAGACAAAAAAAAGAAAACCTATTGAAACTGCATTTTCTTGAGGGAAAGAATGGCTACCTTTGTATTTTGACCGTATTTTTACCATTGACTTACATTGTTACCATTGATTTACGTTGCAACGGGTGGCTGAAACACTTATAGCCAAGCTGCACTGGTGCTAGCAACATCTCTCAACAAAACAAGGAAGTGAGCTTCAATAACAGCCCGGTTTTGGTCGTCTGAATAGAACCAAGTTCATATTTTACCAGCGCATAAGTATCATGTCATATTGCAGAATCACAGCCAAAAACAGGTAAACTCCAATTTCTATAATAGGGGACCTTTAAAGTTAAACCCCTCCTTTAAAGAACTGTCCTCTCCGGCACCTTTACAACCACAAATCAGGCATGATGACTGCAAATCAAGGGTGCAAAGACAGTGACAGAACTCACCAAAACACTTCTGAAAGTGAGCTAACAAGAACAGGAAAAATTATCTGTGCTAATTAACTCTCATAGGGCATTTTGTCGTGTAATTAAATGACCTCCAGATGCTTTGCTGTGAAGAGTTTTTTAAGCCTTGCTGTGGTCATGTGTTTCCATCTAGCTACCTAACGTACCCATAGCTATAGCGGGATAGCTAGAGGTAACGTTACTTACAGGTCCAAGAGAAAATAAACCAACTTCATGTCTTTTCTCATACCTTTAGCAAACATCAACTGATACCACCAAGAAAAAACTATTTTAAGGTTAACTCCAACTCATAGATATGCTTTAGCATGGTTATTTCATAATATTGTCCAAGTAAAAATCCTGTACAGTATGCCTTTGGTCCAACCATATGAATATGTGCAGTTCAGAAGAAAGGGTTAAGTTTCAGAATTCTCTCTGAATTGACCAAAGGATGGAGGTTAACACCTCCATATTCAACCTTTTATGTAACATGCACAATTTGCTGTATACATCTACATCCTAAAAATAAAATCAAATTTTTTGAAATAAGTAAAAGCCTTTTAAAAATTTTGATCTGCAGACTTTATTGCAGACTCCTTTAGTGCATTGTGCTCCCTAGACACATTTAAAGACACAGCATGTGTATCAATCAATTAAGCAATCAACCAATCAAACAATCAACCTTATTTGATATTGTGGTTTAGCAAAGACAACGCTGAAATGTGTTTTACATCGTGCATTTAAACAGACTATGTTACAATGGTGCAAGAGCTAGAATATGAAAGAATAGTAGCAATGTTGCAAAGTTGCTGGGGATACAACGTGAACATAGTTGCAAAAATGTAACAAATGTTCACATAGCTTTTACCCCTTTAAGGAGTCAGTCAATATCACAAAAATGTGATTAGGATGTCCGTAACTGAACTTTCTAATACTGATGTGACAGTCACTTTTGGTAATTTTAATCAATGTTCTAGAACACTGACTTGGAATAAAAAAAACGTAAATAACATTAAAGAAAAATCTACTCTTCAAAGTAAATATAACGTGGACGTAAGAATAGCAATGCTTTGGGAACATTAAAAAAAAAAAAAAACTTTTAAGAGTTTTAAAAATATTTTGGTTCAGGTTTTAACATGTAGGTTTAAAAACACATCACGTTCAAAGCTTACTCTTTCCACAGATTCCAAAAAATATTCAGTTAAAGGTTACAACCCTGTTATTTATGTTGAGAAGTTGGAGCAACCCTGAAAGATCTAGAATGGAATATAATGCAAGAAATGTGCTGTTTGACTTATTCCCCTACATTACTGTCAAAAGAAAATCATTTCTTCATTTTGTCAGTTTAAGAAATGTCGTAAAGGTGTTTTTTGAGCTGACTCCTATTAACTAGATGTTATTTGGAAAAACAATATAATCACAACCCAATTAAAAAATTTCTGGCCTGAGTAATATTTCAGAAAGTGGGACTTTTTTGTTTCTTAAACATTTTGTCAGCCTCTACAGTATGTTTCATCATCATTTATTGTTAATTTTATTAATTTTTAAATTTTAATCAGGGAGGAATCTGAATATAATGGCTGTTTTTTTTCATAGGATTCGTGAAAGTTCATACCACCGCAATTTGTGAATGAAAGAGGTGGACAGCATCAGGTTTAGGTTGTTTGGGTAATGATGTCAAATTCCTCGAAGCCAACGCTGTAGTTTACACTTGTGTAGCTAGATGGCAACCTTCTGGCCTTTTTTTATTCTCCTTCAAATAAGCCGTGCCTATACTCTGCCATACAGTTACAGCTCCTCAACAGCAGCTTTGGCGGTGCTGAAATTGTATGTTGCATGATCAGTGTCACAGTGTTATTTTTTGACAGGTTTCTAGCTGGTAATCCTGGCTTTTGTAATTTATAGTCATTCCTGAGCCTTAGCAGTTTACAGAAGCAGGAATTAGGGTGTGTTCAGAAAAGGATAGATACAGTGGAGTCAGTAGGTATTTTGACAGTGGCACATTTTTTGTTGTTTTGACTCTGTATTCCAGCACACTGCATTTGAAATGCAACAATGAATATGAGGTTCATATTGTCAACTCTAATTTGAGGGTATTCACATCCATATCGGATGATCTGTATAACAATTACAGCCTTTTTTTACATGTCGTCCGCCATTTCAGGGGACTAAATGTAATTGTAGAGTTGGCTGCTAAGCTGTTTCTTGGCCAACTGTGTTTTGTTGTATCCTCAGTTCATGCACACAAAAGGTCTAGAGTTGCTGATTCTAGGTGTGGCGTTTGCATTTGGATTCTGTTGCCATTGTCTGTCAACATGAGGACCAAAGAAGTGTTAATACCAGTAAAGCCATCATGAGGCTGAAAAATCAAAATAACTCAATCAGAAACATAGCCAGATATATCATCTGCTTGATACGTTAAGTAGAAAGAACACACTGCTTAGCTGAGCAATAGCAAACAATCTACTAGACCATGGAATACCACTGTAGTGGAGAACAGAAGAATACTTTCTTAGAGCTGATACCCATGAAGTGTATTGCCATTCAGTCAGGCATTTTATCAAGATGGCGACAAGCAATGCTCCTGCTGAAGATGAGACATTTCCCAAAAAGGCAGTAATGTCACTTCAGTGATGCGGAAGTGATTTGGTTTTGCGAGGTCTGACGTCAAGTAAACCACTGTCCTGCGTAAAATATGCGGTCCGGTCTTTTGCATCCTGTTCACCACAGGATGCAAACCACTGGTAAGCCTTAAGAACAGAATGGTCAGATGAGAGATTGCTAAAAAGGACATTAAAAAACTAGAGTCAATGGAATAATGTCTTATGAGCAGAAGAGATGATTATTAAACTATATCAAAGTGATGGAAATAGGAAAGTGTGGAAAAAGAAAGGACCTGCTCATGATCCAAAACACCCCCTCATTTGTGAAACATGGTGGAGTTAGTGTTATGGCTTGGGCATGTATGGCTGCTACTGGAGTTAGCTTACTTCTATATGACTGCTGATGACAGCTGCGGGATGAATTCTGAAGTGTACAGAAAGATCTCCTCACATCCAACCAAATGCCTCAAAACTCATTGGATGGCACTTAACCTTGCAATACAACTATGAGCACAAACACACTGCTAAAGCAACCAGTGGAATGGTCTTGACTAGCTAAATCACCTGACCTGAATCCAATTGAACATGTGTCTCACTTGCTGAAGACAAGACTGAAGGCAAATATCCCCACAAAACAAACAGGAACTGAAGATTGTTGCAGTACAGGCCAGGCAGAGCATCAGCAGGGAACACACCCAGCATCTGGAGATGTCTTTGTTTCTCAGTCAGGCAGTCATCGAATGCAAAGGATAAGCATCCAAGTACTGAACATGATCATGTTTCAGATCATGTTAATTTGTTCTGTAGCTTGGTCCTCTAAAATGTGGGGGAACTACAAATAAAAATGCTGTAATTACTACAAAGATCTTCCAAGATGGATGTACATACCCTGGACAACTAAATATAGAATTAAATAAGTAATGTTACTTAAAAGTATACTATGCAGAATTTTTTTGTAATTTGGCTGTGGTCCTGTTTACAATCAACATGTTTACCTCCTCCATCTTCAGCCCTGGCCACTCACCTCGAGAAGGCTATTTGAACAAGTCACTGAAACATAAATTCTTTAGAAACTTCTGGCAACGTTTTCCCATCAATTACTTGGGATGAGGAACTGGACATACACAAATAATAAGAAAACCGGCCTTTCATGTCAAAAACTAGATGTCTGGCAAATACAGGTAAAGGTGCACGAATTTGGCTCTGTACCCACATCTACGCCCAGAAATGTCCCAAAAACATTTTAGAATAACATATAAAGGTAAAGGTGCATGAATTCAGCAAACGTGCATAAAGACAAAGATTGCCAGTGCATCATAGATATACTTTAGCAAGGTTATTTATAATATTTTCAAGGTAAAAATCCTGTATAGTATGCCTTTAAGATGATTTTACTATAGATAGTACTTTTAGATGTCTGGCATGGTATGCATTCTAAGCGAAAGCATCTTTTTATATTTGTACAAGAGACTAGGCAGTGTTTCTAGTGGTAAGTAGGAAATAGCTTACTTATTGCAAATAATTATGCTATTTATTGATGAACAGCTAGACTAGAACAAATGCATAGCCTAGCTGAAGTTTGTTTGTAGTGCTTCTAATTTAATACAGGCTTTAAAAAAATTTAAATTCAGTTTTAGTGTCATTTTCTAACAGAAACAAGTTATTCAGTTACAGTCACAGTCTTTACTCTGCGTAAACTCATCTGTGGCACACCAAAGTGCTGTCAAACTGAAGTGCGCTTCATATAGCACCAAACAGTATGTGACAACTAGACATGAGAGATTACCTTTGGTTTTAAGCTATAAGAGTTGTTTACAAAACATTGGGGTATAACTAACCTGTATTTAGAGTTAAATGATAGGAACAATGTTATGAAATATAAGTCAATTAGTCAAAGAATCAACGTGAAACAAAATATGGTGCAAATTTTAATTTCTTTTTGCACCCACCCCCCTTGAATACAGTCACAGTGTAACTGAAAAGTTCCTGGGAGGTGAGAAGAACACTGCTACTCAATGCACTTGCAACACTAAAGGGAACTTCACTTGTTCAGTCCTCACAACATCTAATTTGAAGTTACTGTGACATCACAAAGGTAATGTGAATCGGAATACCGGCGGCAGATCTGTGTTAGTAGGGTGTCCTTTGTTCTAAGGGATATGGCCTCTGATTGGAACCGGTCAGGAATGTCTTGGAAATAAATTACCCAAAGGTAGAAATCTATCTCTTCAAGGAACCAAGGTACTCACAATTGTTGATGGCTTTGAGACCTACACCAGAGATCTTTACTCAGACTTGACCTTGTCGCATTTTGCGCATGTAGGATACCTCCAAAAACAACATGGCTCATCTATTTCAGATGTTATTGGTATTTCTTTTCCGTTTTTGCACTTTTCTGTAACTCTGTCCCTCTGAATCATTTTGATGCTCTCCATTATAAAAATTGTGAGCCAGCTTCATTCCAAAAAACGTAGGGTCCTGGGGTTAGAGATTCCTTTTGCCTTCTTCTTGATGATTGGTCCATTCTCAAACCACTCCTGAAGTGCCTGGCCTGTTTCCAAACACATTTCTCTTGTCTACTCTTTTGGAGTAATGGCATGTTTGCCCTACATTCTCTTTCTCTGTCCATTGAGATGTCCCCTTTTCTGCACCAAACCCTACTCCCTATTTTCCACTGGTAGCCTGGACAAGAGCCCTGCCAATAAAAGAGTCAAAGTAAGATTTAATTGAATCTTGAATTTTAAATGAATAAACTGCACTGCTAAACTCCTCGCTGGAGCTGCAAGATTTTCAATTTTCAAGTGTACTGGTCTTTGTTTACCTGTGTATACATCAAATGGTGCCACACCAATGGTAGACTTTAAATATCGCACTTACTGCTCATTTTAAGCAAGCAGTTCTAATCTGAAACAGCTGTTGTTTTAATCATTACATTCAGTGGGGTATAAACGAAGCATATGCTATACCCATTTCCAAGCAGCCCCACATCTGGGTTAATGCCACCTCAAACCTGCACAGATTTGCATGTGTATACAACATGAAAGACAGGGTGAAAACGACATAGATATTGTTGTTTAATAGCCTAATAATGCTATCCTCATTCGCTAAAATAAAAAAAAATACCCATTGAGAGTCCAGGAGAGTCCCACTGTGGAGAGGTATTTCAACAACCCATATGAAGAAAATAGCAAGATGTAAGTCTCAACATGAAATCTCAAATAATAAAAAAATGATATATGAGATATGGAGGGAATGAACTTCTTGCTGATGAATTACAGATTACCCCAATTGTAGTTCTTGCATTTACCAGAATTTATTTTCTTTGTGCGGCATCTGACTGAATGCTGCTTGAAAGGTTTTTTTTTTCTTTTTTTGAGATGTCTAGAAAATTGCTTCATCCAGGTACAGCTGAAAAAAAAAAAAATAGAAAAGAACAAACGCTTATCCCCTAAAGCACAGCTGCATTGACCTTTGTAAGGTATTGGAATTCCATACCAATCTGAACATCCATATATGCTTGTTACAGTGGATTTTTCCCACCTGCTCCTGCCATACCATCTTTCTGATGTAGGCTAACGTTTGAGAGCCTGGCTATATTTTATGAAGCTGTCTTTAATTCCTTGTTGAATGGAACAGGTTAGATGTCTTTGGTAGGTATTGAAAATATGGAATTAAAGTTGAAAAAAGACCCCCCTCAATATCTGTCACAAGGCAGTAGGTCTCAAAAATGAATCATATTCTACAATACTTATTTTCAGGGTTTTTTAAACATGAATGATGTGCACACAGGCTATATACGGTGGAGTCTAAGTATTTGAACATTGACAAAATTTGTGTCGTTTTTGTCTCTTTAATCAAACAATGAAACAATGAATTTGAGGTTCAGGTGCAGACTGTCAGCTTTAATTTGCAGGTACTGTTTTTTCACATCCATAGCCAGTGATACATATAGGAATTACAGCGCTTTCTCTACACAGTCCCACTATTTCAGGGGACTTGATGTATAGAGATGCACACAATGGATTGAAGATGACACATACAAAGCACCTTATGTAGCAGTGCAATTTAGCCACATGGTGGCAGAGAGCACACAGTCTATGGAAACTGTTGCATGTAAATGTCTTCAAGATTTCTTTTCAGCAGCAAGGTACGGCAGTGCTGCAGTGTCACCCTGTTCCTTTTTGGTTTGTGGTTCTAACTGATGTGACATTATTTGAAATGATATTTTACTGGATTTCAATATCATGCTAATATTTTGTTAGTAAATGTACACAACCGAAAATGTGATATAATGGTGACTATGATAACATTGTATTTCAGGTGTATTCTTTTCAAAAAAATATGCCAGGTGAAATTATTTTTTGCTGTTTTGTAATATATTTTGTGAAATAATGTCACATTTAATATTTGGCCCGTGTTAAATCCCCTTTATTGTTTCTATTGCTCCTTTTTTTACTGTTATGTTTTTAGTAAATGTTATACATCAAACTACCAAAGAGTAAGCAAATAAACAAACACAAAATAACACAGACAAGTTACTGGAAGAGGCCGTTAAGAACTACATTCAATTTGCACATGCAGGCAGACAGTATTTAAAAGGTTAATACATTACAGCCAACCCTTACAATGGTTAAGTGCTTTGTTGACTTAATTAACGGAGAATAACCCTAGAGGGACAACAACAAACCTAATAGACAAAGTCCCACTGACCTAGCGATTTCAAAAGCATATGTACACATTCTTGTATTGTTGGGTGTTGATTTGATTTTCCATTCCATCTGACTTTGCTAATGGATGCTGTGCTGTATAGGAGAGAGGAGTCAGGGTGGGTGGGCAGGGGATAGCATTAATTAGCAATGGCATCCAAAGGAAATATTTTAATTTGTCTGAAAATCTGCCATTGATTAAATAATTACAACACTTAAAATACAAACAACATTTCATCACCCATTCTCTAAATGATAATCAGAATATTATTGCCAATTCTTGCAAAAGGAAAATTTAAAGCAGAGTCACAATTATTGCTCTTACTCTATTTTTTTGTTGTCAGTGTGAAAGGACCTGTGCAGTATTTCAGAATTGTCTTCCCAGAGCACGGGAATAGAAAATATGTAGCATACATTTCACGCTAAAAAATGTGGCTTAATGTAATTCCATTTCTCATTAACAGCAAAAATGACCAAAAACAACAATAATTATACATTTTATTAATATACCATTTCTATAGCCGAAATTGTATGGCTAGAATAATATGCTTTTGACATTATTAATGCAACATATAAATGTTTATTTGTTTTAAAGTGCTTTGAGATTGAGAAATGCGGTACATCAATAAAATGAATTATTATATGCAAGACCTTTACAGAATATAATTTGAAGATAAAAGGGGTAAATAACATTTATTTTGTTATGATCCTGAAGCTTGCCTAATACATATTAATGAAATTAACTGTTTCCTTTGTACCATTAGCAAACATTGTTGCATAGCAACATAATCAAGTGCAGCGAGTTGATTTTTAGTGAATAGCCATTTCATTTTTAAGTGGTCACTTTATACCAATTGCTGAGTGCATTTTTTTTTTCCATCAGGAAGTGGCGAGCTTCATTGCACTGACACCTTGCCTGGTGCGAAACATGGTGCCCTGCGCCGTCCTGCCTCGTGATATGAATAATGATGGGGGTTTCTGGGGGCACAGCTGATTAATGTGTCTTCTTAAATATGGGGCCAACTCATCAGCCGGTTTCATATCTGTCATCATGTCAACTGTTTGATGTCAAAACGATGACCCAGGTAACAGCAAAATTATTATTCTTTTTTTTCCACATCACATGAACTTCCAACAGGTTTGTGTGGGGTTCGATACCAGCGCCAGCCACACCTTTAAAAAGCTGCCCTGCCTGCTTTAAACACTACCTGCTCCCCTGGCCAAGGTGGACAGGATAGGTCGTTTGAGAGGGATGAGTGAGAGGGACACAGCTCCAGTAAGCGCTAGGGTTTGAAGGGGTGAAGGGATGAGAAAACAAAGCTGTTAGAATGGCAGGTCCGCATTCTTTAATGGATGCAGTGGTGGGGAATAATACAGACTCAGTTCAGCCCATCTAAGTCCTTATTCACTCTCACAGCGTGAGAATAGCAATAAATGTGTTCAGCTGCATTAAAATGATCCCTTTTAAGCCATCCAGTGTGGCACACTTCACCTTCAGCTGTCTCTCAGGCTTAATCACAGCACATGCAGCACCTCTCAAATCTAGATGGTTACACTGGCAGCGAATAGGGACTTACCTAAAAGACGCCATTCTATATTTAAGTGTTCATGGAATACAGCTGCAGTAAACTTTTCATGCAATTGTGAAACTTAATTTGGTTTGAAGGATGCGGGGTGTACTACTACACAAATCCCATAAAATTGATAAAGTGCATTTCAAGTGCACGATAAACTACTCGAACATTGTCACTTGAAGTTTATTTTCTGCAAGCCGAGAAGAGGGCATACCCCACTGTCGGTGAGGAAATGCTGTTAAGGCACAAACTATTTACATCATTACAAACACCTCTTCTGATCTTGAAAACATGCAGATGACTTTGAATTGATCAACTGAGCCAAAATATATTGAGTATAAAATGTACATTTGCTGTAATGTTGTTTTCCTCTTGAGCATGATCAGAACTTGAACTACTTTATTTTGTTGTCATAGACCTCAGAATTGAAAGTTTGCTGCAATGACCATGATTACCTTGCATTTTTTGTGATGTTTTCACCACCCAAAAATAAAATTTAAAAAATTAAAAACATTCACCTCTGAAAACAATCAATAGCATAACATAACATAACACAGAATTATGTATTCCTCAAATGCATCATCAAACTGCAAATGTCATCTCTGATTGGACGTTAATGTTAACTATTCCAGAAAGCAAATTATATTTTAGTTGTAGGGCATTACATTAAGAGAACTGAACATCTAATGGAATTTTTTTGGTCATGTGTGACATGTATTTACAGCTACTATTATTAGGGAATCAACAATTTCTGAAAAATGCAGAAATGGCTAAATGTAGTTCAAATAATTATTATTAATGTTGCTTAATATTTAAACTGGCAATTTAATAAATCATTTTCAACAGAGAAACACAAAATATTTTATTATTATTCCCCCAGAAAGTTGTTTACTCTTCCGACAAAATAAAGGCTATTTGCATATATGTTTTATGTTTTTGTATGTATATTTTATGTTAGGTATAATAATTGACTCATGAACAGGCCTTCTAAACAACATTAACAATATCATTCGTTAATCTATTCGAAGATCAATTGAGTACTTCCAACATTCACCGCCAGGTAGCAGCAGAGTCTAATGTGGAAAAAAAATCGTTTTCAGAAGACAATAAATTAAACCAAAATAAACATAAATATTGGGTGTTGTTTTATTTTTATTCTTGCGTACTGTGCTGAAGCGTAGAGATGATCTCACTTTAAATAGTGCGATAAAGTCCTAATTCTGTATGTAGTTTGAGACTGACAAGTGCTGTTGAAATTACTAATATTGGACTAAATTGTTTCTTAATATCCAGCATGCGCGATTGCATGAGAGAGGGAGAAAGAGACAGAGAGAGATGTGTAAAAAAAATAAATAAATAAGTACACTCACTTGACGATAATTATGCAATGTATTGATACATTACAACACAATTCATATATTTTCTTTATGTCTGGTAGGCCTACTTGTATCGAATATCACTAGAATATTTTAAATGGCTGACAGTAGGCCTGTTATACCCGATAGTGTAAAATAGATTATTAGTTGGCTATGCGTGCACCTCAAATGGTCATCCGTTGTAACCGTGAAAAAGATTCAACTGGCGTGCCTCCATTTCCAAGTTTCGTGCAGCATGCGCAATAGATATAGCTGTAGTTATTTCATACAAATTTTCCGACGCTAATGAGCTCTCTCTTTATTCATTAGAGGTCGTAATATAAGCCATCTGAAGCCAAAACGACAGGTTTGTCGGTTACGAGTTCAGCACCAGGAGAAGCGGACAGCGCAGTCATACTACACTGCACTAAATCTACCATAGTAACCCGAAAACAAACAAAAGATAACGCTTGCGGTGCTCTCTATTTAATGTATGAATAAGACATAAACTCTTAGTGTTACAATAGTAAAAGACTTTGGTATCCATTGTAAAAACTGCAATATCTTTGGAATAAAAGAGTGATTTTCAAAAAATTACAGACCAAAAGTAATGGTTGTCATGCTTAATTTTATTGAAGTAAAAATCAAGACTTACAGACTTTCAATGTATGTGTGTAAGGCCCAAATCTCATCACTGTTTTTTTTTTTTTTTTGATGTCCTTTTGATTCCAGGGTTTAATTAGGCCATGCTGAAGGTTGAAGGCTCCGCTCTTGGCATTCACCGCGTGCCTTAATTGTATGACATTAAATCAAGGTCCGCTGTGAACACGGAGAGCTAGAGTCTCAAATCTTACCATACATATGAACAAGTCTAAACACTGGGCATGAAACGTGTAAGCATTCTCAACATTTATATGCATCATGATTCTATCTGAAGTAGTACACAAGATTAAATGCAAATACACAGTGCAAGATACGCCATCTTTTATACGGCAATAAATATCCACGAGTACAAATTTTTATTTATTTAAAATGATACGGCTTGGTGGGCTATTAATGCTACGAAATTCCGGAATGAACACATTTCCGTTGAGAATACATTTAATGGCCTTTGTCTATCCCAAGAGACCCCCAAGAGCCCATCTGGCTTTGCTTTTATGAAATTTCACGAAAGAAGGTAAAAAAAAAAATATCCTGTATGTATCACCATGAAAGTTGAATGCATTATCTGTCCAAGTCAAACGCAGAAAAAATAAACGCATAAAGGGATTCGATGCTTTAGGCGGCCATTACAGCGTGATGGAGCACTTTGGCCAATCTTGTTGACCATACAGGGTTAAATTCGTCACAAGCACTGAATTTTTTGGAGCTCGATTCAAAATGATAGCAAGCCCGAATCCAGCTTGAGTGAAAAATGGTGAAGAGGTGGTCCATTTGTTGTTGTTTTTTTGTTGTTTTTTTTAATGTGTGCTTTGCCAAAAAATAAGAATCAGCGAAATGTTTCATTCATGTCTGCATCCTCCTCCATACACCTATGAAGAGAAGACAAAAGGGCATCATTAACGGAAAATATAATCAGATAGAAAGGGTAATCAATGCACAGTGATCGGAAAAAATACTATTGAATGTTAAACACGCAATGTCAAATACAGGTACATGCTATACAAATATTAAAGCAACGGCCGTGTGAACGTCGGATTTCTTGCAAGCCCCAAACTTAGTATGCACACAACATATTTGTACGCAGATAGCCTCAACTAACCTCCCGTACGAAAAGCAACAGTTACAGCAACAAAATATAACAGCACATAATATATTACACCAAATATACAGCGCATCCACGTAACGTCAGAATAGCACAAATTCACAAAGCCGTAGTACCCCATCCACACGCATTAATACAGTCAAAAGAAACATCTCCCCCTCCCCGGAATTTGGTTTTGGGGCCGAGGAAGTGCTGCGATGTACATTTTCCATTTGGAGACCTTTAAATGGTACTGATCTAACTCCGTCCAGTCTTTTTCCTTTGCTTGCTGATCCAGACTTTAGGATTAATGGCTCTCCAGCCAAACAAATAAGGCATCTGCCTTCAGCACAAGAGGATTACATGGGGGGTGATGACGTCACCGGGCAAACAGATGTTTGCTACCAAAGTCCCGATCATCTCTCCATGCCCTTGAAACTAAAGGAAATGCAACTGAATCCTAAATTTGATCTGCCCTAAAATACGCATGGCAAACATACTAATAGATAAACATATAAATGGTCTCTATCATTTGTACATAAATGTCTTTATATGTATTATATATACTTTATATGCATAGGTAGAAAACACTGACACACATTACAGTGACTGTCTACACACATAAAGATAACAGGCAACACAACATTGGGTAAGATATATACGTATCTTACTCTGACTCTAAACGTTTCTAAATGTCCCCTCTGTCGTTTTATGTATTCACAGAAAACTTCTTAGTCTGGCAATATGAAGTGCACACACATTATTATTCACCTCCAAAATGTTTCAACGTAGGTATGTAAGGCACTGTATCTTAAATGTATTGCAGAAATAATAAATAAAAAATAATAATAAAATGGGAAAGCCATCACCTCCTGTGACTGGAATGTTACATTTCAGATGTAGCCTATGCGCAGCGACAGTATAAATGCACTGCATGTAGTTGCCTTTTTAAAATACCATTGTGTGACATATAGATCTATATAGTGTGAGTGTATTCATCGGAAATGTTAATGCGGATTCTCCTTATGCCCTAGCATCATCTGAAAACGCATGTTAAGGGCCAATTACCACAATCTACGTCCCTTACACAAACATTTTTCACTGTTAACTGATGATTTCAAATGCAATCAGTTTCGCTGTCCATGGTTTTGAATATCCTCGGTTTAACACACACGCAAACGCTCTCACATGCACGCACACTGCACACACACACACACACACACATACAAACACACAGACACACACACACACACACGCCGTGACCTATTATAACATCAGATTATTTGGACAGACATTTAAATCCAAGCACACATGAAAACGTAGTCTATAACCTACTGTAACCAATAACAGATAGGACAAGTTAGAATATAATGATTATTTGGATCAAACTTGCCCTGATACCTATGAAATAATTAAAAGACGTGAAGGCAAATCAAATGATAATATTCGTATAT
Source organism: Anguilla rostrata (assembly GCF_018555375.3). Classification (NCBI taxonomy): domain Eukaryota; kingdom Metazoa; phylum Chordata; class Actinopteri; order Anguilliformes; family Anguillidae; genus Anguilla; species Anguilla rostrata. Next base: position 49,874,499 of record NC_057936.1, on the reverse strand, counting down.
CTGTGGCCCTGGTGAAAATAGCCAACAACCCTAATACTAAAAAATAAAGACGACGTAAGAACAATGACTTGATAATATGAACACATGATTGCAGTGAGCTACTGAAATATTTCGAGACCTGGAATTCTAAATATCTAAATTGACACAGCAGAACGGAAAAATTTGAATTAGGCAATTCATTTGAGGCGAAGTACCTCACATTCTTAAAAATGAACAAATAAACTAAAATAAATAAAAAAATTTCCACAACAGACATGCGAATCTTGTAATTAACACATAAGTATGAATATAATTGTTTTGCCTTTTATAATAATAAAACAGGCATACAAGTAGTAGCCTAGCCTATCTGCGGTCGCGGCAATGGAATATGAAGTAGGAGCATTACATACAGTGTCAGCAGTCTAGTGTCAGCTTGGGCAGTGTAGCGACAACGGTTTCGTGCAATACTTAATATGCTGCGCATTCCAATTTGAATGATAAACAAATATTAAATAATAATCTTCATTGTCCATAACACAATTGAAAAATTCGTGCACAGACAATAGACAGCGCCATTTTTAAGGAAAAATAAAACACAATTTTCGCTTCTAAAACTGATCAGAATTGTATCAACACCCGAACATTTATGAAAACATATCGCTTATGGAATTATGGTTTTCAGTAATCCGAAGACACGCAGAAAAGACAACCCGGCTGACCCACTGCACGATTCTATTGTCTGCAAGCGCGAAGCGGCAAATAAAACCGAAGTAAAAAAATAAACATCAACCGAGCCTTGTTACGGCGCGCGTTACCAAATGTCCAAACTATCACGGGAGAGAAACGTGTCTCATTTTCAAAATCCGAATTCGCATGCTTTTTCAATAGTCCACCTCATCAGTATTCAAATTTGCTTATTGGAAAGACAAGGGCAACTGTAACGTGGGAGGTCTGTTCCGTTATTCACTGATAAATACGAAATACATTCTTCCGGGGCCTAGCAATCAGAAATTGATTAAGCTACGCATTATGATTTGAAACGACTGCAAACATTGCATATACATATTGTTCATGTGGCTTTGTGTGGATGAAATGTATATGGAGGGTCCGTAGGCTACTTACATCCAACGATGGTCCACGCCATATCGTCGATCCTGGAAGTTCGCCTTGTCTGATATCCATGTAGGCTACACATTTTATTTCAGGGTGTTGTTCGCACGATTCATGGGAAATTAATTATATCCCCCCTTCATCGGGTTGCCTATATGGCTGTAGTATCAGAAGACAGAAAGTCCCCGTTTTGCGAGTTGCAGATTCTACTTGTGAGTCAGACACTCCGGTCTCCGCAAAGCATGGCTGCCTTTTTTTTTTTTTTTTTAAAAGAGGGCAGGTCGTTCCATGCATTACAATGAGTTAAACCTCTCTCTCTCTCTCTCTCTCTCTCTCTCTCTCTCTCTCTCTCACACACACACACACACACGCACACACACACACACACACAGAACGCTATGAAATACCGCTAGAACAGTTAGAAACCCTCATTTTCTACACATAAGACACATTCTTTAATATGACTTGGAATCAGAAAATGTTCCGTGCGTTACAGTTACGTGTTTGTGGGAAAGGTTTATTTTATTTTATTTTACCAATACCGTTTATTACAATGGCCTAGATTTGGAGCACAAGCGATAATTTGAAACCTTCAGATTATGAGAGCGCACAACCATGCAGTACTGCAGACGTGCATTGAATCTTTGTATCTGTGTGCTTCACTCAGTGTGTCCTTGTTGTGCCCCATTATTAAAAAGTGCAATTCGCATGCATAGGCCTAATTATCAATTAAAAATATATTTTGTTCAAGAAACTTGAACAAATAAAGAACATATCCATTGCCGTTTGCTCAATTAGGTTGTAGGACTGCATGTGTACGTTAGGAAAGATATAAACGGCATATATTTTAACATTCTAAAATACGTTACTATAGGAGCTCCAACCGTTTACACTTACATAGAACTGCATTTATATTGCCAGTGTGACAGTTACTCATTTTATCGTGGGAATTAAATAAGAAACAATTATGTAAAAAAATGGGTTTACTACGTTATATGTAATATTAGATGACAATGAAATCAATTAGGAAATTAACCTTGTTATCACTTGGATGTGAGGGGCACTGCTGCAAGCTAGGAGGCAACATGCCTCGTATTTGATTAGATGTGCAGTAGCTATGTCCGAGAAGCCACTCTTTCAAAAGCTTTGTTCTAACGGGTAGGCCTATTTATTTACGAAAGCGATTTAGCAATAAGATAAACGAGGAAAGGTACAAAGAAAAAGACAAGGGCACTGAATATTACTGAAGTGAAATGTGATTATTCGTCTAGTTGAATGGATCCCGTGACTTATGTCAAGAAAATTCTGAGGTGAGAGCAGCGTGGAGCTGAATAAATAATTTATTGAAGTCAGTGTCACAGCTGTCTCCTTAATCACTGGCTTTCCCCGCGTTTAACTTCCTGGTATCGACTTCTGGGCGAAATCACATATCTCGGCACACTACAGTTTGATTTTCAAAAGACGAGTATAATAGAAAAAATAAGCCATTCGATACACTCCCGTTTTATGGAATGCAACCAACACACCCGGTACCTGGTCTCTAAGCAATAATGATGTGAATGGCTCTTCCACTGTTACAGCAGATTCATATCAAGTTGCACTGAACCTGCTTCCCTTTTTGCCCTTTTAGCAAATCACGGTAGGCTGGTCCATGTTCATCCTCTCTGCCGCTACAAAGAAAAGCGTAGCCTAACTGACGCCGAATACTTGATGTTGTATACGCAGCTACAGCATGTCTTACAGAGGGCCTATTTATTTGGCATACAATAGCCTGCATTTACCTGATTACAAACAAACTGCATCGATGTATCAATTCAGCTTCAGATAGGCCTATCCCAGCGGTTGAAGCTGATGCTGGTTAAAATGAGCATGCCTCTGTCGAGTGTTTAAACCAATATTCGACATCTAGGCCAAGCTGTTGTGTACATTTCCTTAATGCCCTCAGCTATTTTATAGCAGACATAGGCTATTGTAGCGTCATCACATAATTTGATGAACCATAATTTGTGGTTTACCGAGACGAATAAACTGCGAAGAGTGTTTTCGCGGTCTAATGCATTTCTGAAGAAGAAAAAAAGGGCTAATTGCTCAAACATGTTTGGCTTGGACAGTCACTCCGCAGCCTCATTCGATACGGAGATTCTTGTCAAACGTTTGCTACATGATACATGTGGTGAAGAAGGGTGGACAGTTTTTGTCCAAATGTCGGGAAACATTAAAGGAATTTTAAAGAGCTTACTTTCCCTGAGAAAAATGCCATTGTTGCTGTTGAAACAATGGGAGCTGTGGGCAACTGCAGTGGTTCGGGAATGAATGGAAAAGCCGCAGGATGTATGCGGGTCAGTGCCCGGGGTCTCCATCCCATAGCCCCTTTCCCAGCGTGCCACAATAAACCTGCGCAAGGTCGAGGCTCCGCGAGGTCACAGGGCATCCCCCATTGTCCCATACTTCAAAACAGATAAACATTTATTAATCAGGACTGACCAGAGGCCCCGTTCCACAGAGAAAACAAAGACGAAGGGGAAAAGGGGAGAAAGAAAGACAGAAAGAAAGGAGAGGGAAAACTGGACAGAGCCGTCCAGATGCAACAGCCATCATTAGGCCACACGTGCAAGTTACAAAAGTTGGAAATGAAACGTAAGATATCTTAGAAATAGATTCTTTAAGGAATAACTCGATGGAGGAAATTAAAGAACACGGCTTCAGGTAAGAGTGAATTACATCTCGTTTCGGCCACTGTTTGCTAAGGCATAGAAACTTCGTTTCATAATCTATTTAGAATTTACTGTTTGCTTAGATTAAACTATGGATTATTGTACCGAGCAGTCAGTATTATTTCACAGAGAATTTAAACATGCAGCTTTATTGGCTGAAGTAGTTTTAACGAACTTCGTTTCAATGGGATCAATTACCTTCAGCGAATTCATTATTGTAATGATTTTAACGACAGCCGCGCCATTCTATCTTCTATAGCTGAGAAGATTAAAGGTGATCTACAATTAATACAAGCTTTAGTGATCGCATCAGAATACATGGTTGACAGGGAGAAACAATTAAGGGCTTACATGACAGCAAAGGGGAAATGTGTAGTACTGATGCTGATGTAGCATACCTCCTTGAAACTGTCAGTCGTACAAATATATAACATGTTCTGTAACTATTTTTGATAGCATCGTAGAGGTGTTTTTGTGCGTGTACACTATAGCTTTCGTAAAATTGTTTAAGAAGGGACGGGGTTCAACGTGATTTGTAATTTTATTGTCCCAGTGGTCCCAGTTATTCACAAAGTAGGATATACGCGAGTTTGTCATTGATACGTAACGTAACATAACCTACCTGTTGTCTGAAATTAGATTTTCGACGTTTACATATGCGAATTTAATCTCACAAAATGTTCGTTTTACTACATAGAAGTTACAATAATGCAATGAATCTCTAATGGAAACATACCGTCATCAACACCAAAGTACAGGATAATTAGTATATTTACAGCTAAATTACAACAAACAGCAAAACCCAATTACTAAATTGTGAGAGATCTGAAGCACATATAAAATTTATATTTCTTCATTCATTCAGATGGTGGTCTAATCTAACTGCTAGTTTCGAAATTAACTCTTCACTTTGCGGTGGTTGTGTATATGCGTGAGAAATAAAAAGCTGCATTAAATGTGCTAATGCATGTGCTAGTAGATACACGCTTTGTTGCAGATTTGAACCGGACCCAAGGCCTTAATGGGGACGAAATGGGCCCCGTGTTAAAGCATTCTGAAGCAGGTCTTAAGAAGTTGTCGTTGGTTTCCGTGTCAGTGCTGCAGTTATTCTGTAGCCTCTCATTAAGGAAAGTGGCTTTGTCTCCGTATTACCACATGACCCAGCTTCTCTTCTTAGGGAAGATTCAAGCGAACGGAAGTCAATTGCTCAACCTGCCGGGCGACTAGTTGTAAAACGTTCCAGCAGGCAAACTGGTTATCCTGAAAATGGATCGCCATGAGCTAAAAGCTATATTCTAGAGTTTGGAGATATGCGGTTTGCTCATTACATCTATGTTCATCTTCAGGGACGTCTGGAATTGTCCTTGTAGTAAATAATTCAGATATAGATAACATTTTGTATTACATGTGAGCATAAAATACTTGAATAGGGTTATTAAATATTATTGTTAACCGTATTATGGTCATTCCACATTTGCTTGCATGACGTCGCTATCATTGTTTTTTTTTTTTAAACTAAGATAGGGACATTGTTGCTTCCATTTCCTAGTTGCTTTTCTTACATAGCTGCTGTCATTAAAAGTAATCACTCAGTTCTACTAGTATCAATGATGTGATTGTGGCAAGAAGGCAACTCGTGAGTGTGTGTGTGTGTGTGTGTGGTGGTGGTGGTGGTGGTGGTGGGGGGGGGGGGGCATTAAAAAAGATTACATCATAGTGTGATTGTCTACATTCCCCATTCCTATTCCCCTGCAATCTTCAGGTCTGAACTTTTTTGGTGCGGGATGGTTTGTAAAAGATTGTATATATATTCTCTTTTTTCCCTCAGACAGAGCAAATTGTTCTACTGACCAAATACATGTTTGCCAATGTTGTCTGACAATAATGACCACGCATGTCTTTTAAGTTCTCTCTCTTTCATCAGGGAGGCTTGGTTACCTGTTTTGTGCTCAACAGGATGGCCATGGGCTGCTGGACCTACCTTCTAGGCGAAGGGTCCCTGTGCTTTCTATTTCTAGCCCCCCTCAAATGACCTATCAGTGGTTATGAGAGCCCCCACCTCAATAAAATGGTTTAGGTGTGAGGCCTCTGTACAGCACCCACTATAAGCAGCAATGGAATGGCTGCTTGCGTAAGCATGCAAAATGAATGTAACATTATAACGCAAATCTACATAAGACAATCTGACAATATTTATTAATTTATTAAAATATTTCAAAAAAAATATTTACAGTAACCACATTTTTACAATGGATGTGGAAATCTGCCAGGGTTTATTTGATCTCAGTATGTAATTTATGAATTATGATAAGCAAAATATCTTGAAAATTGAATACATTTTTACACGAGAACCCCCTGGGTCTGCTGACTGCGTCCTTGGGCATCCTTGGACCAGAGTTTGGGAATGTCTATTTTTTACCGACATATAGGTTGGAAACCATTCTAAAAGGTGTTTTGAAACTGAAATTTATGTAAGCACAATGTTATCCTCACTCAGATTTGAGAATCTTGCGGAGTAGGCATCTTCAATGAAAAGCATTTTACATTATTGTTGAATAATTTTTTCTTGATTTGATAAAACAGCCATGTGGAGAGGTCAGTGTTCTGTAGTCATGATATTTCTAGCAAGTGTTTTTTTTATTTTTTATTATGTTTCCCATGATAACAATATCATGCCTTATTCTTACTTTTCAGTGACTTAAGGACATTGTGTTCGTATTGACTAGAGACCCTAACGTACATACCATTGGTTTCACCTGGCAGTTACATCCCACTTCAGGCCAGTAAATATATGCAAAACAAAAATGTCATCATTTAAATGCTGGTTCAGGGAGGGTAATGCATCCACAAAGTATCAAAATGCTCCTAGAGATGTATTTACTGTCAACTGACATTTCCACCTGTGATGTCTTTACCAAACTCTGTCAAGGCTTCCCCCTGCCAGGCTGTGCATATAAATTCAAATACATTACATTACATTTACTTGGCAGACACTTTTATCCAAAGCGACGTACAAAAAGTGCATTTCATGGTCATAGACAACTGCTAAACACTAAATACATGCGCAGGTAACATTCATAGACTTTCTGTGACTTTCACAAACCCCTTTTTTATTCTGTAAATCAGTTCTGTTTTTTTTCATCAACATATTCAAGAGAATGAATAGAAATATACATATAATCCAAATGTTTTTTTATAGAACAAACGTAGCCCAGCAGTTGCAAAAAAGTTGTGATTATATGGAATCCACTATTCAATACTTAATGGTGAAAGTTTTAAACACTTTAGAAATATCTAAATGTTTTTAACAAAATATTATTAAAATATGTATAGCCAGTTCTTTTAAATAAAAGAAGTTCATTTTTAAATGTATTCACATCACCAAATGTACTTTCCAAACTTTGCATTCCCTCAAGAAATGTCATAGAATTGTACCTCTATGGCTTAAACAGGATTAAAAATGGCTGAGCCTCCTTTTTTCTCCTTTAGCCTGACACACTAGCCTAGCTTGATCATATCATTACTGTGAAAAGAATAGGGCTTACAGTCTCAGTTAATAATGTCCCTCACTTATTATCCATTAAAGACATTCCCCATTCATACCGAGCTCTTTCAGAATGGCGGCGGTAGACGCACCAGACTTGTGTGTGAGACTTTTCTCCATCATCACTTGGGGTCAGGACTGCATGTAAGACATCTTGTTCACCAGTGTCTCTCGCACTGTGATGTTAAATGTCAGCAGAAGGGAGCAAGAGAAGAGAAAGGAAAATTGTGAGAGTTTTTTTTTCTTTTTTTTACTCTGACTGTTTCAACAAGACATGGCAAAGGAAATATAATATATGCAGCCATTAACAAGAGAAAGTCACAGCATTGTTCACTTGAACGTATAGGCACAATTTAATCCTGTGCTGTGTTGAGCAGGACTTTCATCTCAGACCACTTCACCGGTGGCCATGTGTCACGTGTTCAACACCTCACTGCAACAGAACTCCAAATCTACACATCTGCTGTCAAAAATTGTTTAAATAAATGGTGACTTTTTGTCTTCATACCAAAACACATTGAACACCATGTATATGTTTTGTAGCTCAAATTTTATATTATGCCTCCTTCCAGCTAAATTACATGGAATTAAATAAAGGTTGCTTAGCCAGACGCATTTCCGTCAACTATGACAAAATGGCTAATGCGGTGAAAGCAAAAGCAGTCTGATTGTGCTGTACTTTCAAAATGCAAGTTTGTGTTAATGTAATTTAATTATCATGTTTAGACAGTTCAAAATAAAAAAAAGTAAAGAAAAAAGATTTTTGTTGAATTCCCCAAGAACTGCATTGTTATAGAAACAATGGGCATCTGCTTCCAGTCTGCTGTTAATTAGATGCCAACCAAAATAAACCAGTCCAAACCTAAATATGAAAATGATTACTCAACTTATCTTTAGGAACCTATACTCAGTCTGTAAGTGACAATCAGCTGGTCTGTTTTATTAAATTTTTATTTTCAGTATTATCAGCCACCAGGCGTTAATGTTAATTTATTTAGTGACAGCTTGTGTTAAGTGAGCTCCAAAGACAGAAGAAGAGAGGCAGTGATTCAGGTGAAAATTAGAGACCGTTCCAAGGTATGCCGACAGGTAAATGGTCTGATAAGCATGTGGACCATAACAAAGACTTTGTGGCTTTTTTGTTCTTCTTTTTTTAGTTTGTCTGCATGTGAATAATCTGGAATAGATTCATAAGGTGGAGGTACAATATTTCCTGCAGACACGAATTCCACATATCTAAACCGCAGAACCAGATTGCGAGAAGTCCTGTGAGTTGACCTTGATACTTATCAAAATTTTATGATATCATATAACGAAATATGACATTTGAATTTTGAACCCTGGAAAAAATGTTGAAGAAATGCTTCGTATACATTACACTGTCGTAAGTGGCCTTAAAATGTGGACAATCTGTCCACACATGACAATAATATTACCACAACTTGTTAATGTAAATTTGTACCTTGCAGGCCAATATGAAAAATTCAATTTCAGAACTACTGAAACTTGTGCCTCGCTGCATGAATTTCCCTGACTAAGTTCAGATAAATGTGTAAATATTATTTGAGCAAGGACTCAAATCTTTGTCAAATGTATTAGTCTTTAGTGCTTCAGTCACAGTAGTAGTTTCAGCAAATGAGGAAGTTCTTTTCCACTTTGAACTCATCATGTGAACTCTTGTGTCCTATGTCCATTATGAACCACACACATATGAATGTCTCATTGATTGTACACAGAAGTAGGCAGATGACAAACAGGCTCTTCGTAGTGTGAATAAATGCATATCCCTAATAATTCTAAATTCATAAAGCATCCATAAAAATAAATCTGTTATTAGTATAAGACCATGTGATATTAACTGATGTGGTCCCAACAAATTGCATTTTTATGTTATATTTATGATTGGTCACTAACCAAAAAGTTTGGAATCACCTCATGGGTTTATCTTCTTTGTTGCTAATGTCAGTCAGAGTTTTAGCACTGTTTCACAGAAACCAAAATTTCATACAGTATCAAATTAAAACTGAAAATAGAATCGGAAGAATGTCAAAAGTGCAAACACACCATATTATAACTGAATAATGCATGGATCACATTTGACATTTTTCCCCCATTGGCTTATAATCAATTGATCCAGACAATTTATGCAACTCGGTGGAAACAGTAGAGCCATTTAATTAAATGTACTTTTTAAACATTACCAAAAAAGTCAATCCTAATGCCAAACCACAAAGATTAATTAGCAAAAGAAAAGTAAAAATATCTGTACAATAGCATTGCTTTTTACAATACCAATGCTCAAATATGACTGTTCAGACTCACATTCTATTACAGTATTTGATAATTCAGATATTTAACTTTGACCTTTTCTGAAATGCACTCTTCCAAAGTTGATTTTCATTTTGCATTTTTGTAGTTATCCAAAAGCACAGTATGCCCAAAAGGCAATACAAAAAAAACAAAAAAAAAAAAAAATCAGGTAAATATGGTTGTCTTACATAACGTGAAAAGGGGAAATTAAATATGTGATTATACAAAATGTCACTAGCCACTACTTGTGATGCACGCGATCATAGCATTCAGTTCCGCTGATAAAACATGATCATTCTGATAGTGATGCTATTCTGAAATGATGCCATTTGACACATATGACACTTCTGTCTGAGCCACACGGAGGCCTGCTATGTCGACCCCTGATGAAACCATTTAAATTCAGTTTTTCCTGCCCTGACAGTCTGCCTGTCTCAAGCTGCTGACATTAAATAATTTTAAATGGATGGAAAAAGGGGATTTTCTCATCAATCTCCCACACATTGGTAAAGATTCGATCCCTTCATTTCAAATGTGACTCTATACATTTTATATCATGGCCCAGTGATTGCCATCTCACCACCAGTCTGGTGCTCAGACACAGGAGATGCTTGGAGACCTGTGGGTGAATTTTGAAACAGATAAAGCTAGAGATGTGAGCCACAGAGCAGGCATATTATAACAGGGGGAGGTCATCCATTTAAAGTTGAAACAGACATTCAAAATATCTGGTTCTGCTTGCTCTGTAGTTTGTGGACACACAGCTCAATTATCTTGAATTACACGTGCCAGCTGCACAGCATTAATAGTGCATGTATTTAAACTGGTGTTGTTGAAATTTCATTTTCCTGCTGAGAAGCTTACAGACTGTATCCAGTTTGAGTCAATTTCATTTCTCATTTTTTTACAGACACAATTAAACAAGCATGCATGCAACCCATAGTTCATAATCATTTTCTGAAACAGCTCCTGTAGAATAAACATATTTTATACTGTCTTAAAAATCTAAATCTCACATGCACTTTTATATTAGCTCCCGGTATGACATGTTGGTGTTTCTACAATCATTAATACGGGACTGCATTGTTTACTTTTTCTTCACTAAGACAGAGAATTTGTGCTAACCTTCACCAGGTTCTTCTATCTGATATAAGGTTAGCTGAGAAATTAATAATTAATTTATGTGTTCCATACTATGAGTATTGAGGTTATATTGTATGTGTATATTCCAAATACATTATTATTAATAATGGATAGCTTTGAAGTGTTATTTTATTTGGATGACTTAATTACAAGGGTTTCTCACACTTACTTTGACATTCTTAGTCCATGATAACTGAACACAGTCAATGGATTTATAATTTTTTGCAGACTGCCACAGTAAAATGTTCAGTGTTAAATCAACTCTTACAGAGTACATACAGTATGGTATGATGGACTTGTATGTATTCTGTTATAATTGAATTAGCACTGGACATTTCATTGTGTTTTTACAGACCTTCTTGCCACTGTGTGCCCTGTTTGTTCCAACCTGGAGGCACAGCTGTAAGGGAAGGACTGGAGAGCTGCTGCAGTGCTGGCTAGCCATAGCAGTTCTTTTGAACAGAACTATACAAATCTAATAATTTGATGTTTTAGTGCACTTTAATATTGGTCTTTTTTTGCCAGTGACTATAGAAAATCTAAAAGTATCAAAATTTGCTCACAATAAATAAATGGCTGCCAGCACTGGCAAAAGTATGCATACCAGTAAAGAAGACATCAGAAAAATAGTCGTTTTTAATTGTTGCACCATTGGCCTTTTCTGTGCATTGCATAGAAATTTTGAAAGTAGACATCCAATTAATCAGCACGTAGTACAGCTGAAAGCATGTGTCTGCCTTAAAAAAATATAATTCATATCACTGAAACCTCATTTAAAGCAAAATGCTCCCAAGCTTTGCTTCCTTAGCATGGCTTCAGACCTACTGCGTCCATTTCACCACTGTGAGATACCAACAAGCTATAACACCGTTTTTACACATTGTGTTTTATTATTAAAAAAAAAAAGGAAATGCATTAATAATTGAATTCTAGCTGTGTTTGCTATTACAGTTTTAATTGTCTAAACATATAAAATGCAAGCTCAATTTCCTCTGTTGCTTTGTCTTCTACCTCCTTAAGACAGAGACATTTAGCTGGCTATGTTTAAGATTGACCATTTTATCTGGTTTTTTGAAAATGTTACTAGAAAGAAACAGAAACACAGTAACATTGCAGATCATTTTCCCTTCTGTCAAGCTTTATAACATACATGGATATTAATCAACATGTATGACTGATCTCATTTGGAGATGTAATGTTCAATGCATGCATTGTAGATGTAAACATCCTTACAGGAGAGACACATAATTGCAAAAATGGAACACAAACAGTATGCGATGGAAGCTTTTAGCTCCTCGACCGGTCGTTGGTGGTAGAGCATAATGTCCTTATGTAAATATTATATAACATGGGTAATTTATGATGTGATTCTTTTTCAAAATTTCTAATGTTTGTTCTTAAAGTGTATCACTTCGTTACAGCAAACCTGCAGTTGCGTGGTTTTCAGGTTTAGTTACAAAAATGGCTGTGAAACAGAGAACAGCATTCTGAACCTGGCAGGTCAGACAAATTGAATCATTAGACAAACTTAGTAACAAAAACATTGGATAGGTTCCAGAAATATTCTGAACCTGGAAAGCATAGATATGCTCTCTTTTGCATGGCTCTCATAGTTGGATAAATGGCCTTATGGGGGGTGTGGCTTGTAATCTGGAAATGGAGGGCAACTGAAGGATAGCGCCTTGGCTTCCATTACTGGTTTCTCGCATTTAAAGTCTGCTGGCTGTTGGGTAAGCAATGGGGCAGTTCTTCTAACACCTTATCATGGAGGCCATATACATCAATTAAATTAAAGCAACCTCTCAAAGAACAATTAAAAAAAAAAAAGTATTAATAATTTAAAAGTGGCTTATTTGAACTTGATATAGCCTTTAATGTTCACGGATAAATTCCATCTAAATGTAAGTTTAAACATTAATTAAAGATGAAAGATTATTGGTTCTTGGCATTATAAAAAAAAAAAAATTCCAATAAAACACAGCTGACTTTTACACTCAATTGGCTGAAATGAAGATCATCTGACTGAGATCTGAGGCAGGGCCAGGTTGGGGTGCAGTGCAGGGCATTTAGCAGCTCCGCAAAGTGGATCTCTATAGCGCTCTGACAAAATAAATAAATAATAAATAATAAAATATATAAATAAATAAATAATCAATCTCACAGTAAGTGCTGACACAGTAAACACTCTTCAGGTCACACCGCTAATCCCCTTTTTTTAGATAAAGGGAGATTCTTGATGAAAACATTAGCTATAAAGGTCAGCACGCTCTGCCTCTCATTAGAAGCCATATATGTATTATACATCCCTGCAATATACAGCACAACCTGCCAGGGAATGCTAACCATATGTAATTATATTCAATGATGTCATATTTAAAACATTTATAAGCTGTGGTTTGTACCATCAAGTCACAACCAGACGAGCATGCGTTCAGAAGTTTCATAAGAATATAACCACGGTCACACAGACAGCAAGCTACAGAGTAAGGTTTGTTTCTAAAATCAAACAAACAAAAAGAACAGAAGATATAGCTCAACCATTTATGTGCTAGTATCTGGAACAGTGCAATCTTTTTGAATTCTCCTTTCGGTGGAATTCTGTTCCACTACTGAGTTATATGCATAATCCTTTTTCGCATACTTGAATGTAATATTATTATCAAAAGATCTTGTAAGGAGTGTAGTGGACCAGCTTTCACTACGGATGTTATTTGGTACGCTAGTGCCATTTAACCAGTTTTATTGAATATTTGGAATTTGTTTTACGGTTTGGATATTATTTGTTTTCATTTTTTTTTTTTTTGCGGTGTCAAACATGTGCCTTTAAAACCATACATAGTTCATTGTATTTTCACATATTTAATTCTGTAGTCTGTGTTTATTCTTAACAAGCTTTGAAACTATGTCTGCTGTGCTGAAAGAAATCAGTGCATGTTATAATAATAATAATAATAATAATAATAATAATAATAATAATAATAATAATAATTTCCCTTGGTATAATTCTTGATCCGCACCATAAGATGTCTGCTTCACTTTGGTCTTTCTGTTTTCGTAGAAACTGTAATAAAAGCATTAAACTTATGATTTGATCAAAAGTGCTTTATCAGAACTGTGTAGTTGACTTCAGTTGTTGTTAGGTGAACCAGGCAGTACTCAAACCTTTTAGAACAATAAGCAGTGTTTTAAAAGGTTTGAGTACTGTCTGGTAACAGGAATAATTCTATTCTTATTATGTTCTTTTAGATAAATAATAAGCAATTCCAAAACTGCGTATTGTTTAGCTAGAAGAATGTAACAGGAATAGCATTATTCTTGAATAAAAACCTTGAGGTGATTGCATGGGGTGTAGCCTATTATGGATGACTTAGCAGTTTTTTTAAATAAAATGCAGATTTGCTTAAATCATGTCATGAATGTTCAAAAACGCTATTTCCAAATATTTGAAAATGTACTGATTAATGTCACTATTTGTGAATGAATGCAACTGATAGAGCACAGTTAGGCTCAGTAGTTATTTCCCAGTATTCTTCCCTGTGTGTTGTGTCATCAAACATATCGATGTGATACAGCATTTTCCTTTACTTGGCAAATAGTTAGTTAAAATTGATGGCATGCAGGTAACCTAATACACATGAACTACTCTCTGCAGTCCAGAGTATAGACACAGTTGTCATGTTTCACTTTAATGATCTCTGTAATACTGTTCCTTTTTTCCCTCTGTTAAAAACACATACAATTATAAAGTTACTGAACAAGACAGGTTTACTCAATGTGCAGTTTATGTCCTAAGGGATATACTGTAATGTGGAAATTTATCATGCAGATATATAGAATAGACCAGCAATGGCATAATTACAAATTAACAGGACATATGAAACACTGTATAGTTGACTGTTTGAAAGTTTGCCTAGTGCCATTCAGTCAAACAAATATGGTTGTTTGTCTTTACCTTTTGATAAAGCAATTGAATAATAATATAAATAAAAAATATAATGCAATACCGGCTTAAATTCTTTGCTCATCAAAATAAAACATGTTATGGATTAACAGATATATTCAAATTGCTGCCTGAAATTTTTTTCAATAAAGTAAATATCATAATGTACTCTCTCTCTCTCTCTCTCTCTCTCTCTATCTCTCTCTTTAAATATATATATATATATATATATATATATATAAACAGTTTAACACATCATTTATAGTGATCATTTTTAGTCACTTCCGGTTAACAGCTATGCACTGTCTTGTATGCCTACCTCTGCATGAGTGCTGGAATGAGGAGAATATGTGCCTGGAGTTAATGCTGATTGCAGCAGCTGGTTACACGTGAATCTCCATGGCAACAATAATGGTTGCTAAGCAACCATGTTCTTTTAGGGACACCGAAAGTGCCCAAAGGCTTACTAAAAATATATAGGAGTATAATACCCCATCGATGCCTCCACTCCTCTCCTGTTACACGCACGCGTGCACACACACACACACACACACGTATGCACGCATATTCACATAAACACACACACACACACAAACACACACACGGAAACACAAACAATGGAAATTGCTGAATACCGACCCACATTCTCCAGGCTTGATGCTTAGAAACCCATCGGTGGAGATCTGTGTATTCAAACCTCAATAAAAAAGAAAAAGAAAAAAAAGAACCTATGCGTTGCATCACCAAAGGGAAAAAAAGAAACCTTTATTCTGAATCTCATGATGCAGTAGAGCAGAGCTGACCTTCCCATGGGGGTTAGAGGTGATCTCAGTGTCATCAGGCTCAATATTGATCGATTGGCACAGTCAAATAGAAGGGGCATATTTACACCATCTTGCTGCTCCAGGCAGCAGTATCTCCTGCAGACCCAGGTGGCATGCACGCACGCTGTGGAACAAAGCATTCCATCAGCAAATGTGACATCATTGCAGTCAGCTCAGCTGTTTCTCCTTGCATTCTATAAATAGCGTGAACAAAAGTCGGGACTGTTTATGCAGAGAATATTTAACTCTCTTGACTCCATACCTAGAAAGATATTGCTTTTTTCTAAAGTAAATTTGCCCTGCTGGGAGGCTATATTGAACTTACTATCTTGGTGCCTTATTGATTTGTGCATGGTTATGTCTGTGTATACGAGTGTATATCTGTTTGTAATACATACATAAGTGCTGCAAATATGATTTATATAAATAATATATTTCTTCAGAGGAGAAGTATTTTTCAAGCATTTAAAGCACATATAAGAAACAGAAATACTGTACATTTTGCATTTTTGACTGAATTTAAATTGCTCCAATACAGATCATTTAAGTATTTGTACAGATCAAATTGTTTTGTTGGTTTGCTTAAGGTTTGGCAAATAGGGCTGAGGTATAATTCCTACTCATTTGGTTAAGAAGAATTCCTCCTAATTTGTCTTCTAAAATTGACAAGAACCATAAAATGCATGATCTCATGAATTGTGCAAGGGGATGAAAAAATGTACAGCAGAATTTAAAGATGATTGCTATTTACCAGAATGCCTTGTGAGATTCTAATTAAATGGGCAGATCTGCTTACTGGCTGAGGTCAGTTACTCTGCGCTCAAGTCACAGACAGGAGTAATTGTTAGGCCTTTGCTATTGAGCCACAATCAGTGGGAAATTCCTGTTGGTCTTAAGAAACCAACAGGGCTGTTTTGGGAATGCGAAGCAGTAGCACCAGTGAAATAGTGAAAGTGTGCAGGCTGCAGAGATGGAGGGATGGGGTGGGGGGGTGGGGGGGGGGTGCGCTTAATGGAAGCGCAGCTGAAATGCGGCAGGCTTGGCTCCGTCGCGGCCGCTGGCGGGCGGCCAGGGCCGCCGCGCGCCCCTCGCGAATCCGCGCACCGCCGTTGCCCGGGCGGGTAAACGCTCCGCATGCGGAAGAGGGCCGGCGTGCCATTGGACGGCCGCCAGGACGTGTGCGGGATGGATGCCACGGCCGGGCTCCACAGGCTGGCAGCGACCGGGACCATAAAGGCATCCGGCGCTCTGAATGTCCCTTTGTCTGGGGCGTGCCGTGCCAGGCAGCTTCTAATGAGAGATTTCATTGTTGCCGGGCTCTCGACATCAAGTGGGCTGGTGGACTCATTAACCTGACTGCAGCAAATAAAAAAAGTCAGCCACAAGAGACTCCCATGATAGCATACTTAAGGCAGCTAAACCTGCTTGTTGTATTTCTGGCATTAGCGTCACGCGTACGGCGGTAATGCCCCTCCTCAGGGTGCTCTAGGACGACGTCGAGTCCCGAATTTAAAATCCATATCATGTTTTCTCTTTAACTTCATTCAGCTCTCTCATTTGTAACAAATTATTTTTTTGTATTTAGAGTAAAAAAAAGAATGTGATGTTCACATTTTGCCTCAGACTCCTACTTTTTATAATAGCAGCAGTTAAAATATCAATTTGGGGTTAATAACACAGGTCACAGGTAAATTTAAACAGAAAAATATTGTGCTCACATTTTCAAAACGCTCTGAGCAGTGAAATGTTCACTTAGTAGGGGTGTACCAGGCACCCAGCAGTAGACATGCGAGGTTAGCCACACTTGACTCTAGATTTTAGCTCAGCTTCCTAAAAATATTCCTTTCAGGGGCGCACAGCAGCATTGCTTTGTGGTGATACATAGACAAGTTACACAAGAGCACACGACTCAGGAGCTGGCCAGGATTGCAGGTTTCTTCCCACTAGTGGGAAAAAATAACAGCTTTTATACCGATGAAAAAAAAATTCTGGACAGTAGGGTGCTTTCTTTTGAAATACAGGCAAAGCTTTTGAGAAATCTACAGCTGACAAACCAAATGTGCTCTACAGAACAAACTAGGAGAAGCATCATAATCTGAAAAAAATGATGTAGAGGTAGTATTGTGAAAGAGCCTCACTTTAGATTAATATTTACATTACAAAATTGTTATCTTTCCTAATTATTAATAGTATTTATATATTATGTGTATTAAAATTCCTTTTACAGTGGGGGTGGCTCAAATACAATAATGCTTACCTCAGAATTTACCGTGCGTGCTGTAGTGTTTGGGACAAAGGCATATTTCTTGATTTGGCTATGTAGTCCACAATTTAATATTTGTGATCAAACAATTCACATGGTTTCACCATGTAAAAAGTACATCACTTTTTACATATCCATCCTGTATTTGCGTCTAACTAGAGGTTAGCATCTTGCAGTGTAGCCTCTTTAGGCTGTTGATGACTTCCTCTGCAGACAGTTGTCACTCACAGATCCACGCCTGCCTCCTGAAGACTGTGGGACAGGCTTTTTTTCTGTAGCCTACCAGCCCTTACTGAGCTTGCCAGTGCTCTCTTTATTTTTAATGATGTTCCAAACTAATTTTGGAAGCTCTCTTATACCAGCACTAAGGAAGCAATTGGACACACCTGAATAATCAGAAACAGATGAGAAGCCATTTGTCCCAAACATTATGGTGCCTGGAAATTGGGGGATTACGTACAAAAAAGTCTTTAATTTCTATATGGTGAAATCAAAAGGTATAAAAATACCCCTTAATAAAAGCTGAGAATGTGCACTTTAATCACATCTTGTTTGCAATTCTAAAATTGTGGAGTACAGAGCCAAATAAGAAAAGAACGTTTCCCAAACATTATGGAGCTCACTGTATATACAGTATGGTGGAGTGTGCAAATATTTGGACAGTGATGCAAATGTATTTATTTTTTTGCTTTGTACTCCAGCACATTGTATTTGGAAGGAAAGGATGGATATGAGGTTAAAGTGCAGTGTCTGCTCTGATTTGGGCATATTGGTGGACGTGTCTAGGAATTACAGCCCATTTTGTACATAGTCCCCATTTAAGGGGAGCAACACTAATTGGGAAAATGAACATAATCTGAATTGAAATAGTCATATTTAGTACTTCGTCTCAAATTCTTGCAATTGAGCAAGTGAAACACATGTTTAGTTGAATTCAGGATGGGTGCTTGACTTTCTAATTGACTCTAGTTTTTGACCCTAAAAAACTTGGTTGATTTAGCAGTATGTTGATACTGCAAGGTGAAGCACCATCCAATGAGTTTTGAGACATTTGATTGGATCTGAGCAGATAAGATGTTTATGTATACTTCAGAATCCATCCTGCTGCCATCAGCAGTCGTATGCTCAGTGAGTACAACTGAGCCAGTTCCAGTGCCCGCAATACATGCCCAAGCCATAACTGTACCTTCATAATGTTTGGGTTGGGGGGTGGGGGTGGGGAGGAGGGTGTGTGCTTTGTATCATGAGCAGTTCCTTTTCTCACCACACTTTCATCTTTCCATCACTTTGGTGCAGGTTAATACTCATCCCATCTGTACATAAGACTTTGTTTCAGAACAGAATTTTTTAACATACTTTTTAGCGAACTCTAGCCTAGCTGTTCTGTTCTTGAGGCTTAGAAGCAGCTTGCGGTGAACGCTCTGAGTCAGGGGCATGCACAGGATTTAATAATCTGCCTGTCATGGGGGTGCCAAAGAAAAGAGATTAGCGAATGCTGGGGTGGAGGGAGGGAGAATTTATGATTGCAGGTAGCAATAACATTTTTTTTAAAAAACAATGATTCTTGACTTACCCAGGTGCTGGTGTGCTGCTGAATTCAGTATCCGTTTTCTCTGCATATTCCCCTAGTACTCTGCATGTAGGCTACCGATTTCAAATAAACATTTGTTATGTCTCACTGAGTTTCATGGTTTTGTGGTTTTAAGATAATGTTGGTATTTCTAATAAAGAATTTGAATGATTAACCCGATATGGTGCTGTAGAGAATGTAAATCGATGAATTATGATGCAAAGATGGTCACTAGGAATAAGAACAAGGCCCTTATCACTCTGTCATTCTGCAGACTTCGTGTTGCAAAGCATTTGGAATTCTCTCTAAACTTTGCTGAAATTTGAAGGTAGTGTTGCTATTGTCATTAATACTATTATTTCTCAGCAGATACCCTACCGTTAATTTTATGCAGGGGAAACAGAGGCACTGAATTGACCGGAACAACTGTTTAGAAATCTAGGCAAGGAGGACATTGGATGAAGTGAAAAATTTTAAAACTACCATCCACTCTCAGGATGGTACCTTTTCTGCCCTGGTCAAACCATCAAGCATGGTACATGTTTAACAAGATACCCAGATTTGTTACATGATTAACAGGATGCCAAGATACCAGATACCATTAACAAGAGTTAAACTCAGTACATTTCAAACAGATGATTGAAATTATCATTGTCAGCAGTTCCATCTCTGTAATTGTGTTCTATCCTATCTGTCCAAACTTTGTTGAGTTGGAATAATGTAAAAAATTAAGTTATCAACTTAATCAAGCCTCTGATCAAGCATTGACAGTGTATGATGGTTTATTTATAATGCACCTGTAAATACAGCTAGATAGGCTAGCTCACAGCAGAATAGTTCCAAAATACAACTTTTAACGCTACATATTTTCTATAGCTTTGCAAATATGAAAATGAAATGAAAGAACCAGAAAGACAAGATGTATTTAGTACTTTAAGTTGATGATCAAGTCCACTGCATTGTGATAGCCTACCAAGGTGATACACTTTTTACCTCAGAGTAGCGGGTGCATCCTCTTTTGTTTTCGAAGTGGGTCTATTAGCCAGCCAGGCTAGCCTGACTATTCAGGCTAGTAGCAATAGCTACTGCTTTGATGGCCAATTCTGTTAACATTAGGCACTATATCGTCATTGCTATCTGTTAGCTAGATAGCTAATTAGAGCAGGGGTGACTAACATTATGTTTATAGTATGGTCGATCATGGCAACTCTCATGCCTAGTTAGACTAGCTAACTGTCTAACGTTAACTAATTTGATATGGCTTGCTAGCACTAACGTTTCAGATCGTATTGCTAGGTAGCTATATGTAAATCTATATAATGTTACATAAATGTTATAGCTAAATGCATATTTTTTTATGTTTTAGCCTAGGCTACTAATATTGTGAGCTAATTGTGCTTGTCGCTATCATATTGCTAGCTACCCTTTATCTCTGTTTTTACCAAGTTGGATAATTGTAATACACACCTTAAACTCTATACTATACTCTCTAATGCAGGATCTATCAATTCATTTCACTAGTTTAAAAATTTTATGCCATGTGCCAACACAGTTTGTGGATAAGCTCTACTGAAAGAGTGATATACAATATGTGGTCCCAAATAGGACACATGGGGAATACTTTATAAAACTGCAAAATCTGTAAGTATTTTGCCTCCTGCTTTAACAAAATTGTCAATACACTGTACAGGGCACTACTCTACTAGTATGAATTAGGCTCTTTCAGCGATGGCTTGAATCTTAGGCAATCTGCCCAGTGGTGAGTACATGTTGTCTGAAGTACAGTAGACATATACAGGGCTATGACGGTTGTCAAAGATATGTGCTGTTACACCTTGACAGAGAGCAGGCTGATGTTAGCGTTAGGGCTGATCAGTTTCATTTCCTGTCTTTTGAGGCTTTCAGCAAATGCAAACATTTCACGTAAAATGTTTTTTGTGATTAATATTTATTAGGCCCTGATATTGACAGACAACAGTAACAGACAGAATCAAACCTAGATGCAAAAACACACAGCTGTCTAATAAACGGCTAATTGTCCTATTACTTTTGCTCCTGTACAATGGGGGGGACTATAAATAAAAATGGCTGTACTGCCTAACAGATCACCCGATATGGATGAAAATACCCTTGCATTAAAGTCAACAGTCTGCACTTCAACCTCATATTCGTGGTTTTATTTTAAATCCAATTTGCTGGCGTACAGAACCAAAGCAACAAAAATTGTGTAATTATATACGAAAACACATTCACGCACTCTTTCACTTTCTCACAGAAAAACTCACAAATAGTCATGTGGATATAGTGGTGGTAGAGATTGGTTTCCAGTAGATGACACAGTAAAAATGGGGGTTTAGACAGAGGTGATAAATTGAAGATCAGAAGGAGCGGAATTGTTAACACTGCAGTTAGCAAGAACAAAGGATTTCAAACAAATCAGCACAGCCACGGGGAATGAAGGGGAACTGAGAATGAAGGAGAATGAAGGAGAAAAACAAGAAAATGGACAAGCTGGGCAGCAGACATCTATATTCGCTGATGAGGATGTGGAGCATATGAGAGAAGGCCTGCAGTGGCAAAACGTGGTTTCTTTACACCAGTAATGCGGCTGTTTTAAACCAAGAACCACAACATCTGGGATCTGGGTTATCTATCACTTTAGAATTCAGTGTTCTGTTTTCTGTTTTCAAAGAAATTTGGTCAGTTTGGGGTGGGAAGAGAATGCACATGCAGTTATGGAACCAATCACAACCTCATGAGAAATACTGGTGAGTGGGGGGTGGGGGCGCTGGTGGCGGAATGAGGGTGAGGAGGTGGGGGAGTCTCTTCTTTTTGTTCTGATTACATCTTTTCATTCAGGTGTTGCTTTAGATTTTTTTCATTGATCATTTTACAACTGTCTCCTACATTGATGTGCTTTTTTATTTCCCATGCATACGGTGCCTACATTGTTCATCACCCAGGATGAAAGACACTAAATGCCTTTATGATAATAATTTACAAGACCATTCATTTTTCTTTTATTTATTTTAACATTTTGCATGAAACTGTAAATAAATCAACAAATATGCATGATGAATCTGTAATTATCACTACAATAAATTAATCATATAATTTGTCTGTGACATTCCCTTTCCTTGGGTTCTGTATATGAATCATTTAATTTAAACATACAGTCTATATAACTAGTGATGCAGCATAACCAGACCTTCTTAGCATAGAGTTCACATATTGGAGCCCAAGGCCTGTGCTTCATGTAGAACACTGGGTTATATGTGACTCCGCTCCCTGGGAAGATAATGCTACTGGATGCTCCTTTCTGTCCAGGCCCTCGTTATACAAAAAAAAAAAAAAAAAAAAAATGCAGCTTTGTAGCATGTTTCACTTTAATCAGCCAATGGATTCAATATAAAATCTTAAGAGGGAGATGTTTTGGAAAGAAATATTAGGAACCACATTCCACGTATTCAGACAAACCATGAACAAATTCACCGCATTTGGTGGCAAGCAGTGCATTGCCCAATCCCCCCCCACCCCCCCCCCCCCCATGCCCTTGCACATAAATTGTTTGTATTTCAGCGCTTGAATCCCATGCCAGCACTGTGCTTGATGGAAGATTGTAATTTCTGCAGTGCTCCATCTGTACAATATTTCTATCATGTGGAGTCTCTTCTCTTTTAATATAATACTCCTTTTTATCACTTGTCATGTTTCCATATGGGATTTGTAACCTGCATTGTCTTGTCTTTCGAATGTCCTAATAATGGTTTAGTTTCACATGCTCAAATAGATTGACTACCGATAGCTCATAGAAATAAAATGCTTTATAAAACAGTGAAAGAAATTACAATCTTGATTGCGGTGTCCATGTTTTTTTTTTTTTTTTTTTTTTTTTGTCAAAGCTTTTCCAAAAAAAGTATATTCATAGGGACATCAAAAAGATACAACTCTTGTGGCACTGACAAATTACAAATGAGGTTTCATTCGTTAAGGGAGCTGCTAATGTTTATTTAAATGCTATTCTATGTTGCATTATTGATTGGCTGCCGCAAAATTATCTTATAGCATGCACATGCAATGCGCAGACTAGGTTTTTGAAGGATTTGTTAGGAGGAGCCCGCAAACTTGATTTAGGCTCATGGTGCTGGGCTCAGTTTATCTGTGAAGAAAGATGCAAAGGAGAACTTGCTTTGTCACAGATAAAAGGGCTTTGATTTGGAGCTACTCGGAGAAAACATTGTCACTGCTATTATTACTGCTACCACAGAAAGCCAAATTACAGGCAAACCCATTGTTTTCACAAATAATAGCAGTGGAGACATACATACACAAACATGTGCGTCTGCACACACACACACACACACACACACACATACACATGCACACGCACACACGTACACACACACACATGCACACACACGCACATGTACACACACACAAACACACATAAACACGCATACTCCCACACACATGCACATGCACACGCACACGCACACACACACACACACACACACACATCATATCACTACATATATCTCATTTTCCCACCTTATAAAAAGTCTGCCTTTTATTTTTAAATTCTCATGAGTAATACATTCCATCGCTGTACAAAAATATTTTGAACTAAAATGTGTTTGATTATTTACTCTTATTCAACTACGTGTTTGGATGATTTGATAATCTACCTTGAGCTACTGAAATTTGTTTAAACATAACTTTTAAACTGCATAAAATATGTACGCATTTCCAGTATGTTTCTTGACATGATAACTATGCTTTGTCCATCGTCCTACACACTACTTAATAATTTCTATATTGAGAACAGTGTATTCATTTTAAGTAGATTCTCTTTTAAGTATCTTATCCAAAAACCCATAGAATATTTGAATTTAAAATGGCCACATAAATATGCCTGTGCTTCCCACGTTTCCATGTATTTATTTTCTCTATTATTTCATTTTTTTGCAGTTTTTCCAAGTGCAAGATTAAAGAGGCCAGCCGAGCTATTCTTCCTGCCAGACCTGAGGGCCCGGGGAAGCGAGGGGAACATTAATGCACTGCAGTTTGTCAGCACAACACTCACCAATGAATTGCAGTCTATCGACAGGTACACACAATGATCCAGAGGCTGCAGGAAAAAAACTCAATAAAAGTGAGCGATAACCTTACTGAGATGTTAGTTCTTTCTAATTTTCCGTAATAGACTTCTGTATGCTTCAAAATTTAATTTAACTGACCAGATTGAGTAGTCTATTTGGCCTTTTGTGCTCCTTGTCTATGAATAGTGCAAGGATTCAGCAGAGAAGAAATACAAAGACACATTCGGCATCTAACATTTAATTTTCAGATGCTTCCTTGGATACTGATAATAATAAATTCTAAAAACAAAATCTGTTACAGAAAAGTAAATAAATCAACACCTTAACGTGGCATAAAAATATTTTTTTCTATATCACTTGAATATATATATACTTTAGATTCATAGTGGTGTTTTACAAGATAGGGTAAAACATAGTATTTCACGGAAATATCAGTCTATTCAGGGTGCCCAAGCGTGAATGGATGCAGACCATGAGGCAAATAGTCATGGACATAAATATGAATAATTCATTCAGAACTAGTTAATATATATATATAAGGAATTGAAACAGAAGCAAAAGTGAAGGAAATTTTTATAGGAGCAGAACAAAAAACAGGAAATTTTTCAGAATCTACATATTAATTAAAACATTGTTTCGCTGTTTATGGTGTCCGTGTGTGTGTGTGTGTGTAGGTGTGTGCATGGGCTTGTATGTGTTACCAAAGGGAATAACCATTGTAATTTGATCAGAATCAATGGGGTATCCTCCATAATTCTTTATCAGAACTTCTCTGCCTGGTGTTCTAGCTAGTTGCTAGTAGCAACACCCATACATCTGATTCTGCATCCAGTTGTACCCCTGTTCTACAGAAACAGGTAAAGACTGAATGTGTCAGGCTCTTGATACTGTGCCATTAAAAATTTTGTTGTAAACAAATGACGCACAAATAGCATATATAGAAAATCAAAGCTAAATTTGTCTCCTGTGTTTCTTATTTGATGCTGTTGTACCACAATATAGCATAACCTTAAAATTAATATATGGAAAGGCTGAAAAACAAATTTAGCTCAGAATATCTTGCCAGATATGAGAGAATGACAGGGACACAATGTGATTATTATTATTATTATTATTGTTGTTGTTGTTGTTATTATTATTAGTATTATTATTATCAGCAACTAGTAAACAGATAATTAGCTGTGTATAAATAACTCACATATCTAAGTTGGGATTCACAGGGCTCATGCTTTCCAATAACATCTGTTCTGATTTAATTTTCAATTAAAATTTAGATTTTAGTTATTAATATTTTGAAAATGCTGCAATGATAATATTTCTTGAATTGATCCCTTCTGGGACATTCAGAAAGGATGCAAGTAACATTCTGCAGTGACTCCACACTGGCCTTATCAATATTGCAGTGACTCTATACTGTCCCTCTCAGAACTTCAGTGACTCCACACTGTCACTCTTTATACTTCCCCTCTCAGAACTGCAGTGAATCCACACTGGCCTTATCAATATTACAGTGACTCTATACTGTGCCTCTCGGAACTGCAGTGACTCTATACTGTCCCTCTCAGAACTTCAGTGACTCCACACTGTCACTCTTTATACTTCCCATCTCAGAACTGTAGTGATTCCACACTGTCCCTTTCAGTACTGCTGTGACTCTATACTATCCCTCTCAGTCAGGGGTGTAGCACAAATTTCTGGGCCCTATACATAAGCAATCTCTGTGGGCCCCCTTCCTCTCTTGATTCATGTCTCTCACGCAACATTCCAGGTTTTTCGAGGGCCCTCCCCCCATTCGGGCCCTGGGTAGTCAGTCCCACTTACCCCCCCCACTACGACGCCCCTGCTCTCAGTACTGCTGTGACTCTATACTCTCTCTCACAGTACTGCTGTGACTCTATACTGTCTCTCACAGTACTGCAGTGACTCTATACTGTCTCTCACAGTACTGCTGTGACTCTATACTGTCTCTCACAGTACTGCAGTGACTCTATACTGTCTCTCACAGTACTGCGGTGACTCTATACTGGCCCTCTCAGTACTGCAGTGACTCCACATTGTCACTCTCAGTACTGCAGTGACTCTATACTGTCTCTCACAGTACTGCTGTGACTCTATACTGTCCCTCTCTCAGAATGGGAGGGAGACTCCTGAGCCACTGCTTTCTTCCCACTCAAAGCTGCATTCTTTTATACATTATTTTCTCCTCCTCATAGAGACAAAAGAGCCATGTGGGACAGCTTGCCATCTGTGCAGGTATTCTGCATATTCCTGCTCTCTCTCTCTCTCTCTCTCTCTCTCTCTCTCAGTCCCTCTCTCTCCCTTTCTGCAGCTTGCAGCAGCATTTCTCCTGCATGTCAGTGGCCACATTAAACTGAGGCCTTATCCTTCCTGCCTCACACTTGTTGATCTCCCAATCTCCCAGGTTCCATCTGCCTCGGTGCTTCCCAATGCCTTGGCATACATTGCCAAGGACACGAAGGCACCACAATAAATAAATGAATAAATAAATAAATAAGCAGCAGGCAGCCTGAGGCAAGTGGATGACTTTGAGTGCAGGGCAGCTAGAGGTCACACTTGACAAGCTCAGGACCAAGTGACACCATTAACAGGGGAAATGAGAAGCCACTTCAGGCTTGTCTCAACATGCATGTCCCCGTAAACCCGAAAATACATTTTTACAGCCGCTCTCTAACAGCCTGTTGTGCCTCCTCGTACAATATGTACAGGAAGAATAGTCTAGAAATGTCTGTGAATTGCCCCCAGCAATCATGTTCAATATCCGGGTTGAGTGTATTAGCAATGCCATAACGGACCATTTGCTTGCATTTTTCATTTTCACCCCAATTTAGGATGGCCAGAACTGCAGGTTCGTTGCTGCAGCGTGTTCCATCCATACACGGGGGGATTTACACTGGCACATGTGCAGCCCGCTTCTTAGCACTGCTGCTATTACTGTATCAAAGGGCCGTGCAGCCAGCAGTGGCCTACTGCAGGTGCTCAACTGCTTGGGAAGTCCCCAGTGGCCAGTGAGGAACGGGTTGCCCTGTTAAATAACCCCCCCCCCCCCCCTCCTCTGGGTGATGCTGTGGCCTGGGGAGGGAGGTTTGTCCAGGTTGGCACTAGCCATGAGTGGAAGTAGGGGAAGGGGATATAAGGATTTTATATTGTTCAAATCCCAAATTTAACCCCTGGCTATGATTATATTTAAACCAATGGTGACTGATTTTGTCACTGTAGAACTGCCGGACTGCATTGCGTTTTTTTCCCCCCATGCTGCCAGGCTGATCACAGCATGAATGTCTGACAGTATGATAACTGCCCTGAAAAACTGCAGTGACCACAGTTTCATGGTATCAACAAGAATCAAAATGTACTGCTAAGAATGAATGGAATTTATATCAACATATATGTACTGTCACCTTCAGGTGCCCAATGTTTCCTGATTATGAAAAAAATTGATTAATGTTGACAATTTAAATGAAGGACTTCTCTATGAAGTGCATTTAGAGAAAATGACAACTAGCTTTTAAAATAACTAGTAAAAACCATTGTTTAGTAATCATGTTGCTAATTAGGCTTTGTTTATGAATTATTTTGATATAAAATACTGTGATGGGCATTGTGTACCATCTAAACATCTGATAAAAGTATGATGAGCTTTTTTTTGGCCATATTGCACACCGCTACGTGGAAGTCTGTCTGTGCCCTGTATATGTGCTGTACCTGAAGGTGCACCTCTTTGAAGCCCCTAAAATTACTACAGTGCACTTTATTTTTCAGCTTAGAGTCAGATAGTTGTGTTACAGCTATTGAGTGTAGCACAGCTTTACAACTTTAAGAGTTAAGTGGTCATTACCGTTCATTTAAAGTGTTCTGTGGGGTCCGTCCACTTTCTGTTTAAATATCATAAAATGCAATTTCAATGCAAAAACATATTAGAATGTCAAAGCTTAGAATGTCAAAATTTTTATGCATGTTGATGTAAGCATCTGAGTGTGAGGAAATGCACATTTTAGGCGCGACTGCGATAATATCACATCCGTGATGATATTTTGATACTGCAACACAGCAGGAGTCTTTGAAACTAAAGCTGCTCAGAAAAACAATGAAAAATACATTTTATTTTTTTGGAAAACAGCAATGTTCTGCATTCCATATTGATCAACAGATGAGTGTGTCAACACATGTATATTAATTAAAAACAGTATTTTTGGTATTTTGTGTAAAGGAGGCAACTGGAAAAAAAACAGGTTATGTGTTAAGTACATCATAGCAAATCAGTGCTGTTATTTATCTTCTTACCAGATGTTCCTATTCAGGGCAACGTACATGGCTTACTATGCACCTGTTATCCATTTATAGTGCCTGATATTAACTGGAGCAGCGCAGGTTAAGTACCGTTCTCAAGGCTACATCAGCAGAGCCTCTCTTTTTTTACACCACCTTCAGCTCTTAACCTCCTACTCGACGCTGCCATTGTTCTGCTCCCTGCGTGACTGCGCTTGCTGTGTACCCCTACCCATAGTTTCAGAACTGTGTTGTCATTTTCATCTTAATTAATACGCGCACCTTAATTATGAACGAGGTAGTGTATGCGTGCGTGTTCGTGCGTGCGTGCGTGCGTGTGTGTATGTGCATGTGCTTGTGCGTGCGTGCATATGTGCATGTGTGTGCATGCATGTGTGTGAGTACGTGTGTGTGCTTGCGTGCATGTGTGTGTGTGTGCACTCTACATTTCCCAAAACTGCTGTACCCCTTGTTCACAGCACTGAGTAAGAATGGCATTGCAATTACCGGTACAACTACACAGTTGACCCATTTATTTAATCGATATGCTACGAATATTAAAAGAGCATACCGATACACTCAAGAATAGTTATTATCTGTGAATTTATATTAATCTGTTTGATTGTGCTGGTTAGACAAGGGTTCAGAAATGAATGTGATAATTATCGGCAAAAAGAATCTGTTTACATATCATTGTGATTCCCTCTCCCAGTATTAACTACTTTCATTGTGTTATTTTCTCACATTGTCATGACTTTAATGAGCACAATGCTTGCATTACAAAATTATTTTTTGTAGTGTAAATTAAAATTGTGTAGTTTTTATTCACAATATACTTCACACATTGCATGCAGACTTTATGCACCAGTTATTTTTCCACTGTATTTGAAATATTTTAATTGAGTTCATTTGCATTTTTCTCCAATAAAATATGTTAGTTTAAAACAGTGTAAATATATATGACCTTACTGATTTTTTCCATTTTTGTTCCCTGATATATTCTGTGAACAAGATTAAACAGCTGGCTGATATGACAAGGTCATATACTGTATGTGTGTATGGAACAGAGCAGGGATACCTTCTGTAGGTCTAGTAATGAGTCGAGCGTATCCAGCAGACACTGACGATCCTCTTTTATTTGCCTTCATGATTGGAGTATTGTGTATGACAGAAATATTTAATGATGGCCCTTTCTCCTGAGCTGTTTCCTGATGCCGTGCGATTGGCTACACAGGCCACGCAGGCGGAGTCTGGGGTTAGGAAGCCGTAGAGATCCGAGGCAGAGGCGGATGGGGGAAGGGAGGAGGAGATGGGGGGTGATGAGAGGGGGGGGGGGGGGAGCAGCTGTTTCTCTTTTCTGTCATTATCCTGACCGCTCTCACTGAAACCCATTTGATGAAAGTCAAATAATGCGCTGGCCGTGATTATGTGATGACAGGAATTTACCTACCAAGTTAATCCCGCATTGGGGTTAGATTTCGATTAATTTTTTCCCTGCTTGCACTGTCATCTCTGGGGGTGGGTAAGGAGGGGGGAGAGGAGGGAGGGGGGGGGGGGGGGCTTCAGGCTTGCTTCTTAACCAATGTGGTTGAGGAGGGGGGTGGGGTTAATGTACGGGAGGTGGGGGAGGGCTGGGGCAGATACAGCACATTAGAAGAATTCAGACGCAGCAAACGGATAGCTCTCCTTCTGCACATAGCTTCCATTGCTAGTTCTGGCCATTCCCGGGCAATAGGAGGGAATATCATGCTGAACAAATGAAGCTGTAAGTGTTTTCACGGCCACAGTGCTCTCTGAGCGAAGACAGTACTCTGAGATGGTGGATAATGCCGCATATTAATCAGAATCTCGGCCCCTTTGGAGAACAAAACCCTCGAGGTTGAGATTTTCCTGCATTCATTTTAGTATTTAGATTAAAATTAATGCAAGATCTTAGACTTCCTAGTAGGCTGACAAGAGGATATTTTGCCCCACTGGGTATTCCATGCTGAGAGAATTCTGTGATTCCAGTTTGGCACTTTAAGGAACAAAAAAAAAAAAAAGATCACATACCGTACAGTATTTCCTGTGTCTAAGATAGTGTGGGAGGTCAGAGATCAAATCTCTGTGGTTGATCTTTCCTTACGCTGTAAAGAAAGACATCTGCAATAAATAATTCAAAATTTAGTTTTACATCTGAAAGGATGTAATTTTAAGAGATATCAAATGTCCTCTATCTGACTGATACATGACACAACTCTTGGTTCAGTGTAGTTAATTTAATTGTAAATAAATCCCACAACCTTCATAATTTCTCATGTAACCACGCAACAATTCAAAATTACATTATTAGACAGCAAATTTACTGCCATGTAATTTTTGACAATTTTCATATTTGTTTTCAGTTAAAAAAGACACACCTGCTTTGGACAAAATGAATTCTTTGTGTTGTATATTTATATTGTAAGACAAAATATGAAAGTAAAAGTCATGTAATGTGTTGGCATAACTTTTGACATTATAGTTTTTATTATGTGAGGTAAAGAGGGAATTTGAAATGAAGCACTCAATGTTGGTAATATAGTATTATACTGAAATGAGTTCTTCATGTTTGTTTCACTACAAATTTGTTAGGAACTGATACAAATGAAATTAGATTTCTCTCTGGGCCATTACCAGCAAAATGAACACATAGAATGTGATGTCAAATTGCGTATAACCCATTTGAAAGCATTTACCAGAGATTGAAATCATAAGTCTGCATTACAGAAATTTGGGATTTAGAGAGAACACTCAAATCATCTTTGTTCCTTTATAACATTATACTCCTGGCATTCTCCATGTAGAGAAATGACTTTCTCTCCCTCTCTCTCCCATTTACATATTTGCAGAATAAACATCATATGTCACCAAAATGCGTAAAATGTATTAGAACTCTCTAAGGCATTTTAGTTGGTGTACCCAAAATCAATCACCTGTTTTGTGACAAGAGTGCCCTAAAACTGCCCATCAGATCAGTCTAAATCACGTTTGCCAAAGTACGTCTACTGCAGTGATGTGGGGAAGATCTGCACTGAAAAGAAGTAGTGTGGGTTTATGAAGTCCAGCTCCTGACTGATTAGCTGGAATGCTTCAGCAGTTCAAAAATGGTTGATCTTCCGAAGCTTGGATCTTTTGCATCACCAGCACCTAAAGCCTCAAAGTAGACTACCCCACCCTGGCCCCACGCTATCCTCAAGGAGAAGCACCAACATTAACAGGCCGTTACCCCCGCCGTGCATTCCATGTCTTATAATACACATGCACATACACACACATACACTCACACACACACACACAGCCACATGCACACACACATACTTGCATACGCACGCACACACACACACACACACACGCACACACAGCCACGTGCTCACACATGCTCACATAAGCATGCGCACGTGTGCCCGCACACACACACACACACACACACACACATACACACACTGACGTACACACATGTGGATAGACCCTCTCTGTATTTCCCATCTCTCCCCTCTCCCCCATTGTCTTGGTAAACACGACCAGAGACAAAAGACAAGCTTTATGCTCAAGTGTAGCCTAAAATAGAAAAGAATACCACGGATAAGCTACAATTCTCCAAAGCACTTGAACCAACATTCATATTGACCAAAAGTAATGGGTGCTTTTACCCCTCCCTTCAGTTCAGTGAGCCAGCCCAGTGCAGAAATGTTGGGCATTCCTTTATTCTGCTACTTGCTCTATTCTGGCTGCTATTTCCAGGAAAGTGCAATCTTTGCCTTAGGCTTTAATTATGTCCAATTTGCTTAGCTGGGCCTAAAACATTTGGGGGGGGGGGGGGGGGGGGAGCTCTGACCTATTTATTAAAGCAATGTTCCCTTTCAAAGAGTCAAAATGAAGCTGCACGGAGAACATTTGAGGGAATCTGCGTTAATAAAATGTTATTCTAACTGACAGATATCCTTTGCTT
The DNA here is from genome assembly GCF_018555375.3 of Anguilla rostrata. Classification (NCBI taxonomy): domain Eukaryota; kingdom Metazoa; phylum Chordata; class Actinopteri; order Anguilliformes; family Anguillidae; genus Anguilla; species Anguilla rostrata. The sequence goes on along the minus strand of NC_057936.1, from coordinate 49,841,746 downwards.
CTTCCTCTGTTTTTTTTTGCGTGTTATGCTAGGCTTTGCACATTTAACCATCATTGGAATTAGGTCACTATTGTTTCCGTAGCAAATAATTTGAAATGAATAGCACTGGTAATTTTAATTAATTCTTAGAGCTTTAGGTAAAAGAATGGGATTTCCGTGTTTGCACTGAGGCTCCCTGTCCAAATTCCAGAAATAGAGCAACTTGCTGAGGGTTTATTTCTATTGTTTTGAAGGGAAAACAGTATATTCATGCATTAATATGTGTTAGCATTCAAATGCATATATATATACACACCTTTTAATTAGCATTTTGTAACATGATTTGGAATGATTTTAAATGTGAATCTAATTACATTATTCAACGTTGTTAATATTTCTGCACAATATCCAAGCCCCTGTTCGTTATTGAAATGAACAGCGTACATATTTGCAAAGCTTTAAGATGTCCCAAAGCCCTTTAATGTTTTATCACTCTGATTCACCATTTCCCCAGAAACACGCTGTTCCAGACAATGCAGTGAATCCACCAAAGCCCCCATTACAGCCCATCAACATGCGTTTGCTATTTAATTTATGTAAATTGGACAGCAACACAGGAAAAGCATTAGACAAGTTTATGTCAAAGAGAAAGCAAGATTTGACTATTAAGGATGAGTTTAATTTTATTCTTTGAAAGAGACTCTGCGACTTTACATTTCTTTGTGCTCTGCTGTATCTGAGTATATCACTATAACTTGCTTTAAAAAGACAGTCATCTATATGTTGTCCTTAAGAATATATTTCCTTTATTTCTCTTATTCAAGGAGCTATATTTAGCCCACAAATCTTGTTTTTTTCAATACTTTGTATCTAATCACATATGTATTTATTACTGTATGCTTTGTTTTTGTGAAAATAAGCAGAATTAAGAATATACTTGTATGTAAGGCAATGATCCTAAACACACATGTTTAGATATTTTTGTTTTTTTGGGATATTAGTAAGATTCTGTTGTCACTGTGGATGTATATTCATGTATGTGTGAATTATTTGCATCTACGTACTGTTTTCTTTGTATATTTATGTGTAGCTCAGTGCAGTTAAACTCTCCAGATATCCAGGCATCTCTTTGCTCCTCGTCATAAACTGATCACATTGCATGTGACTCTGCTGTCATTGCATAGAGTGTTCTGTTGACAATCCATTAACATTGTTTATTCCATTCGCCTGTTGACAAAAATGTAAATTCTTTCACTCAAAGATACTTACTTGGATGATTTCGAAAAAAGGACTAACCTGGAGAATGAGGAGAGCTGGGGAATGCTTTCCTTTGGTTCAGTCCTTTTTAAAGTTACCTGGGTGAGGAGCTTTGTGTAATATTGTTCTGACTGTTGAGCGGCAATCTGTTCGTCGTTACATTTTTGGTAAATCCCTTCAATATTTCCCATTTGAAAACCGCATTTAAATTGTAAGTAAAGTGTTATTCTGCTCACGCATTAAAACCCCCAAAACAAACAAACACTGAACAAGCTTTGTTGATTGGCTGTGCCTGCATCACCCCCCTGGTGGTGAAGTCCAGTACTGTTGTTACTTTGTGGGGACTTTGTGGGGACCTCTCACTGAGCAGACCCTGAGCAGTATGAGGACTGTAAGCCAAGCCACTGAAGTTGCATGCCTGTTTTATTATGATACTTCATCTTTTTACTTTTTAAGGATGAACGAGAGAACTTTCTAGAATTCGAACTAATAGCACAACATTTGGTTTTGAATTGCATTGTCAACTTTTAACTTTCAACTACTAAAAGTAAATTATCAACATGGACTTTTTTTTATTGTGTATTTACTGGTCATTGAATTTGTCCTGCATTAATTAACTGTTAATTTCTCTTTTTGTGTACAAATCTGATGCAGGATAATTGGGAGACGTGTTCTTTGCCATGCAAGGCTGGTGGGAATATCAAATCAATTCAAATTGAATTTATGTGACACTTTTTACTGTCTTTCACTATGGGGGGTGGGGGTGGGGGGGGGGGGGTGATTGGGAAGATTTGTCCCAGGCCCAGGCCTGAGGGGAACCTAGGATGCAGGGTGTAACTATTTTTAATCTGTTACAAAATGCATGAGGAGCCTGAGCATTGCTGCGGCCCTGCCCCGGCCTGACACCTTCAGACCCAGCCAAAGGTGACAATGGCAATGAAACTCCCTAGATGGCATCTAAAAACCCACCTGGTTCGTCAGGGTATAAGTTCATAGGGACGAGAGATGACTACGCCTATTTTAGTCTGGTTGTATGAGCCATCTAGAGATGGAGGTCCTGGGGTGGGGAGGCCGACTGAAGTGGAGGAGGGGGAATGAGGGGACAGCGATGGTGACAGCTCCATTTTTGGTGACCCTCACAAGGGAAAAGATGAATTTGACATACCCACGGTTGCATGCCCATGGGTGGTAGGCCTCCGTTAAAAAGGCTAATGTAACTTCACAACAATATACAATGAACAGAATATGACAAACCAAAGATCAGTGCCAAAATACGGTGACTCGACTGGATATGTTTATTTCCGTTTATGCCCATCCGAGCAGAGAGCCCCTCGTCATGTGACCCTGCAGAGACATAGGCCTAGATTAAATCAAAAATTTACATTACATTACATTGCAAGTGTTCACATCTTCTTCATATATAAACAGTTTGGCAATTACAGTGTTGAAATGAACTTTCATGAACTGTCCATAAAGAAAAAAAAAATAAACAAAAAAATAACAGAGCAATAATTTAAGGACAAATAAATTCATGTTGCCCCTTGAATAAATGAATTAAATAACAAATCTATATAATTTATCCAACACATTCAAACATTAACAGTTCTTAAGGTGAGAAGGAAACCAATGACTGGAGATATACAGTACAGTGAAGCCTGTTTAAGCTTTTGTAACGCTGGAGAATATCAGCACACAGTGCAGAGGTCTCTGTAAATATCCAAACTGGTCATGCTCTGAGAACTTCATAATTTGATGTCTGTCCAACCCACTTAAACATCAGCATTTGACTGGTAGCACCCTCAAAATTCATACTAATCCTATGAATGAGGGAGAGAAAAATGGCAGATTTTTGTTACGGTTCGTATTGATTTGGAGAAACCCATCAAGTCACGTGATGAGAGGAGTCCTTCTTCCAAAGGATTAGGGATTAATATGAATTTCTGGGTACTGCAAGTCAAACCCCGATGTTTAGGTTGCTTTGACAGATGTCAATTTGTGATGTTCTCTGAGCGCGACCAGGTTGAAGTATCAGACACGTAAAATAATGCAGACATACTCTGCTAACACACAAGCATGTGTGTCCTTTATAAAACATCATAAGCATACTTATTATAAAACATTATAAGCATACTTATTATAAAACATAAGAATGCTTATTATAAGACATTATAAGCATACTTATTATTATAAAACATAAGAATGCTTATTATAAAACATTATAAGCATACTTATTTATCATGACAACAACATGAGAGTAAAGGAACATTTTACAGCATTCAGTATATTGTAGAGCCTTTGATACAAAACAGTTTACTAAGTAGGTTAATGATGTCATTAATACTGTGCTTCATTGGTAAAGATGATACGCACACTTTTATAAAAGCAAAGTGAACTTAATTTTAATCACTTTGATCTTAAAGGGAAATATGATTGAATCACTCTTCTAAGTGACACACAAATAAACTTGATTGATATATTACTTTTAAGAATGATGATGTGAAGTTGACATAATTGTGCTCGCAGCTTGAAGAAGTTGTGTCTCACTCGTACTTCGTCCTCAGTTTGCTTTGGCATTTTCATTTTTTTAGAGGACAATGAGGTTCTCCCATAATTTAACATCAAATAAATCAAAATTCAGAGCACGTGAGTGAAAATGATTTGTTCCATGATTAAATCAGAATTTGAAAATGCCCGCTGACCAAGATTAACGCAATGCAGTGCTGGTGTGGACCAGTGAAGTACAAGCAGAAATAATAGACATGAAGGTCTGCCTCTAGGCGTATTATTTGTGATGTGTTCTCGGTGGGTTGAAATTGTAGTGTTTTTTTTTTTTGTTAGTTTTTTTTCTTTGCCAGCAGTAAGCATGAAGTAGTTTGTCATTGTCATGTAGTCATTATTCCAATGGTCTGGTAGTCTGCTAACTCTGTTTGGACAGATAAACAGATATACTTACAGATAATGGATGTCTTGTTTTTGGCAAATGTTGCAGACTAACATTTTTATATTTTAGTATGTTCTTAAATGAATGAAGGTTGGATGTTAATTGCCTCCTGTATAGCAGTGATTATTTTTTGCTTCTTTTCTCACTTCATACTGCCTTTAAAATCCCATGGGCCCTATTACCCAGTTTATTTTTGGGGGCTGACATGTTTTCTTTCTCTGTATGACAGTATACTACATAATATATACATATATAGATATACATGTATACAGAGAGAGAGAGAGAGAGAGAAAGAGAAAGAGTGAGTGTGTGCGTGTGTGTGTATGTGTGTGACAGAAAGAGAGAAAGTGTGTGTGTGTGTGTGTGTGTGTGTGTGTGAGAGAGAGAGAGAGAGAGAGAGTGTGTGCGTGTGTGTGTATGTGTGTGACAGAAAGAGAGAAAGTGTGTGTGTGTGTGTAAGAGAGAGAGAGAGAGAGAGAGATAGAGAGAGAGAAAGAGAAAGAGTGAGTGTGTGCGTGTGCGTGTGTGTGTATGTGTGTGACAGAAAGAGAGAGAGAAAGTGTGTGTGTGTGTGTGTGTGTAAGAGAGAGAGAGAGAGAGAGAGAGAGAGTGTGTATTGAAAATTACCTGAATGACAGTAAATAAAGAAAGGCTCCATTTAGCATTGTAATGGTTTCTCTGAGCAGATCTTCGACTAATGCCTCCCATGGATCTTGTGAAGTGCTTGTCATCAAAAATGTATGAGAATGTCCCTGTATGTACATACTGTAGGTCTAAATACATTGCTTCCTGTTATGCATAATTGAATCATTATAAACTCGTGTGAAAGCAGGGTCAGTCCAGTCGCTTTGTTAGACCATGCAAGGGAACATACTGAGGGGTCAAATCATTCGTAATTCATAATCAACTGTATATCAATGGAAAATTAAAAGTGCTGCCTCATTCTGTATGAGATGGTGATGTGAAGTTTGGTCCTCATATTGTATGTTTAATGATAACAATTGCAATACCAAAGCTATTTCCCATGTTCTGGTGAAATACACAAAACAAAATTGAAATAGTGATCACCGTTAATTTGGGTGCCGTGTCTGATAACATTTTTGATAACCTCACCCCTGACTAAAATAAATAAATAAATACCAAGCTGAAAGATAATATTTACGACCCAAAATTCTCCTTCCTTTTTTATTCTGTGAGCTCTTTTAATTTTTCTAATTCAGTCTTTTCCAGAAGTTCAGAGTGCTGAGTCATAAAACATTAATATCCAAATTTCCTTTTAATTTCCCCCTATGACATTTGAAAAGGCAATTATTTTAAAGACGTATCAATGGGCTGAACTGAGGGTTTTGGGCCACGACAAGGACAACTGTCCACTTGAACAAAAGGAGGACGTTAGAACACATTAGCTGGACAAACTGAAACCGGATTTTCAGTGGCGGCTAATACAATCATCCCCGACATAGCAGCCGATTATGAATGCACTCAGTGCAGCCCTATCCTCGCACGAAGTAAGGAGAAAATTCCTTCAAATGAAATAATTTGATGATAATATGAGGCAGGCACTGACCTTTAATTATAAAGAACTGAGAAGAGCAAGTTGTGCCTTTATGTCCCCCAAATGTCAACTTATTTATGAAATCAAAATGGAGCAAGTTATGTCTCCGTAGGTAATATATGCAATCATTGCAGTCAACAAAAGTTTCCTCCGAAACAATTGTTTATTGTTTGTTTGTTTTTGTTGTTGTTTGCAAAAATACACATATAATTGAGGTTTTTTTGAGTTTATCAAGAATAAAGTATGTTTTAATTAATGTAAAGGCATGTTAAATAGCTAAATTATCCTCCCATGAAACTACAGGATGAATAATATCCTCTCATTAAACTTTACTCACAAAGACAAATAAACAAATGCAAATGTGCCTCTCATTATTTTCCACAATAAAAGCCAAGGCCTTGAATATTCATTTTGACCACAGAACATTGCAAATCATATAATTTGCATATGATTTCTGATATATTTGCCTTTTAATGTGTCTTCTTTTGAAGCTTATTTGTTTTATAAGTTTAGTTATGAGTGTATTCATCCATGACTCCTAAAATCAAATCACATATAATCTCTCAGCACCTGATCAGAAATGTATATAGTCTTGGTTTATGGATAATAATTCCCTGACTTCTGAATCAGGCTAATTAACCAAGTCTCTCTTGTATACAGCACTGTGTTTAAGTATATTTAAAATGGCAAATGAGCACTGTAGTAATCAGTCATTATTGGAATATTTACATCCAGATTCAAAACAATATGGTGGACGTCCATGTCCAATTTAATCTTCAGATGTGAATAGTTTACATATATGTAGCATGAGTAACCAAAAATATGTTTTCTCATATGTGTTACTGAAAAGAGTAACACAGTTTAGAACTTTCAAATGCACATAAATACTGTAAATAAATACATAAATAAAAAATCAATAGCACTTGGTGTAATATATTGGTGTAAGTATACTTGACATATTGGAAAATTCTAAATAACTAGTAATTCAGCAGCAAGTCAGTAGCATTGTTGCCCATAATGCTTTTAAGCTTAATTGTACTTGAAATTGCATAATATCTTTGCATATAGACTTACAACTGTATTCAGTCAACATTAGTCTAACAATATTGACTTACAAGAACATGCAGGCATTACACATTTTCATCACAAACTCAATGTGATTAGTTTTAGTGATTGTTGAACTTGCTGCCAAACTCTGTTTGTGAAGAAAAAAATTATTATTGCATGCAACTGTATGTAAAAGTTCAGGACTAATGTTGATTGAATCCCAGACTGCTCTGGGTTGCCTCCAAGGTAGTAGGTTGAACCTGTGCTTTAATGCTATTGGCTGAAGAATAATAGTAAAAGGAAAAGACGGAAAATAATATGCAATGTAATGATATCAATTGCCTAACCTAAGAGTGGCTTCATTACTAACAGGTTTGCTGTTTCTTAATATCTTGATATGCCACTATTCATTGACTCACTTTCAGCTTAATTCATGTACCAAATGCATTACAAATGCTTTTTACTTGTCATAAATTTCACACAGAAGTATGTATCCATATTTCCATGTGGATAAAGGCAAAAGCTTTTAGCTTCTGACTTCTTCACAAACAGAAACAGAATTACAGCTTTTAAAAATTTTTCCTAACAGAAAAAAACTTGCTCACTGTAGGAGTAACTAAAATATTACGGTTGCATTTTGTTTTTAAGATCCAAAATAGTTTGCGCTACTACTACTAATATTATGAATATTATTATAATAAATTATTATTATTATTATTATTATTGTTATTATTATTATTATTATTATTATTATTTGCTTTAATGAATGATGTCCCCATAAAAAACCCTTAAGACGCCCTATGCCTTTCTGTTTAGGTGGGCTGTACGGTGGATGTCTGAAGTCAGTTTTAGGGTTAGAAACACTTAGATTAATAAGCAGGGGGCCTCTAAACCACCCAAGAATACAATGTTTGTTCTGTACAACATAAATACAATATAATGTATTTATACTTGTACAAGTGCACAAGTATAAATATTTGCTGGCCATTATTTCATTTGAATGTTAGTCCATCCATCCATCCATCATCAAACCTGCTTATTCCTGGTCAGGGTCGTGGGGTGCTGGATCCTATCCCAGCATGCATTGGGAGAGAAGCAGAAATACACCCTGGGCAGGTCACCGGGCACAACGCACGCTATGCACTCACACACTGCCTAGGGGCAATTTAGACCCTCCAGTTAACCTAACCTGCATGTCTTTGGACTGCGGGAGAAAACCAGAGCACCCAGAGGAAATTCCACATAGGAAGGCCCCGGCTGGGATTTGAACCTGCGACCTTCTTGCTGTGAGGTAACAATGCTACCCACTGCACAAATGCTAATTTACATCATGAACATATGGTGAAATGCAATGCACAGTTCATTTTACATTTTATTTTAAACTTTGAAAACCAGTTGCTAAAGTCCAGAATTGTTACAATTATTGTCATATTAGAATAAAGTAGAGGGTGTAAAGTACAGAGGATGACATCAGTTGCATAGTGTTCAAAAGTATAACAAGATGGAAAATGATTTTACAATTTATTTTCCTGTCCATTTAAAGGAAATGTTCCTGTGGGCCTCTGACTATGAGGCATTTGTGCCATGGACTGCTGGTTACAGTAACTGTGAATGTGGGAGGTACAGTATAATAAAAAGCCAAGAAAGTGTTAATTGCAAGACCTTGTAACACATGATTTTATTCATAAAAATCTTTTTTCCATCTTTTAACCAGTATCTATTGTGCTTGTTTTAAGGATAAGTATACAAAAAGTGAATTATCCAGACATGAAGCCCTAAAGTTAATCATCGACATGCAATGTAATGAATTTTAAATGGGTTCCATTCTTGCTTGGAGCTTAGTGGCCTAACAGCACAAAGCTGACCTGCTAAGGACTTAACTGCTAAGTCACAACTGTACAAAAATCCTATTATAGAGCTGGACAGAGGTAAAGGTTTTGACTTATAGATTTGACTGATAGGATGTAGCAGCCTAGTTTGCACAAGTCACAACTAATAAGTCTCAAAAAAGCTTGTAAGTTCCAAAGGAGACTGTTGCCAAATGCCAAGGAGGGTCACACCACTAACTGTAATTAATTAGCAGGAAGATCAACAGTGATCCACCAATGAGGAGGAACCTGGGAGTGCCGCCTTAACACCGAAAGCCAATGAAAGAATGAAGATATTCATTAGCGCTGTTAAAACAGCAGAACCATTATGTTTCTTCGATTTAGCATTATATTTATTCTTGTGATTCCTATTTGATTAAAAACACCATATAATGATCATTACTTAACAATTTTGGCAGTGAGCACAGTATAGAGCTTGGAGATGTCAAACTGTTTCACCATGTTTATATCTCTGGATCCTTATGCAAGAATTTTATGTTCAGATGTCAGCATAGGGTTATTTTTTTTAATTTCCACTTGAGCCATTAAAGACTACACAGATGGCTATTCTGAACCATATAAGCCACTGAAGTGTTGTTGAAATGTTACTTTTCCTCACACTGAAAATAATTCCCCTCTGTTTATTTATGAAGAAAAACAGGAACACTACATTTTACAAAAGAACAACTTGGTACCATTATTATGCTGGAGGCAATGGGGGAGTAGTTTAAGTACATGTATTTTCACAACAGTTTGCTGATATTCAAATTTGTGTAGCAGTTTTTTTTTTTTTCTTTTTTTTTTGCATTTTGAGGTGTAGTTAACAACAGGAACTACCAACCACTTTTGGTCCATTGGTAGTTCCAGTAGTTAACGACAGGAACAGTTCCTGTAGTCAACTGTAGTTGACCATATATAATACATATATATATTTTTTTATTTTAAAACCCCTTAAATCAAATACTTCCTCTCTCTCTCTTCCCTCTAATCCTGCTTGGTGAAAAGCACTCCACTCCACTGTAGTTGCCAACGGCCAACTGCCAATTTCCATACATTGCTGGTTCTCCCCAATGAGCTGGATGATGGTTTTCCCCATGTGCAAAAAGAAGGCAGTGCACACATGCGCATCATGTCTGGGGAACAAGATGATGATAATTTTCTTAAATATATTTTTTTTTTACAAAGTAGTTTTGTTACTAAATGTTAGTTTCACAAGCTACATTTCATTAAAGAGTAGCTTGGCTTTAGTTCAGCTACTTTCAGTGAGGAGTAATTGGCAGTTTGTACAGCTATGCTTTCAGAGTAGTTTCCCCAACAGTGGTTGGAGGCAGAATTAAGTTAGCACAGTGTCAGTTGCCCTCTAGAGTGTTTAAATCAAGCAACCCCGTAAGCAGCTGCAGCAAGTGCAGCCTTTCTACAAAAGGCCACAACATGACAGCCTGCAAATTAAGGCATCGGCAAACTCCATCATCATGGCTGTTTCCACAGCACACAGGTGCACGGTGCTCATATTCATCTGCACAACAGAACGAGATGTGTCAGCAAACACCTCAGCTGGACTCACAGGCAATGCCGACCGGGGCCTATATTTATAAAGCGCCTCAGCTTATGAGCACTGCTGAGCTGGGATCAGTTTAGCTTTTAGCTCATAGTGGGTAAGGTTGAGATGTGCGCAGACGAAGCCTGATCCCAGAGCTGTATTTTTAAATAATGAATTAATGCTGTGCGTAGACCGTCCTGATGGGCATCATAGAACATGGCACAGAAACACATAACAATACCCTATTTGGTGTTTATAATATGCATCTATCGCTGAGGAGGTCCTATTTCAAAATATCATTTCCATTCTATATAGACCACAGGGAATATTCGGCAGCTTCCTTGGGTTAAAGAATGTTGGGAGGTGGTGCGGAAGTCCAGACAACTCATGTATTGGATGTTAATTATTTATCAGAATCATGTTGGGGCTAACCCCAACCTTAATTCTAACCCTGACTCAGATAAGTAGGAGTCATGTCTTATTTTACATAACATAACATAATGACGAGAACAGGCCATTCAGCCCAACAATGCTTACCATTTTCCTGACTAAATTAGTGCTCTGATTACCTACAGACGAGATGGTATCTAACACCGTATCAAGCCTGGTCTTGAAAATCCCCAGAGTTTCTGCCTCTACAACGTGATCTGGCAGGCTATTCCACACACTGACTACTGTCTGCGTGAAAAACATTCTTCCTAATGTCTGTACAGAATTTACCTTTTGCTAATTTCCATTTATGTCCCCTCATTCTACTAGCAGAACTCAACTTGAAGAATTTAAATAGGAAGCCTGTGAAAAGGCCTTGATCATGATGAAGGGCAAATGAGTAATGACAGGATGTGATCACAGCACCCACCTTCTGGCTTCTGAAACAATGTGCTGCTGCTTTAGCATTCTGGATGTGGAAGGAAACAAACATGAAGGAAATGAGAAGTCAAAAAAGTAAATGAGACAAAATGTCACGAAAACTGTTCTTCAGAATGTCTGAATGCAAACAAGTTTGTCTTAAGTTTTTAATGTGAATCTGGTATCACATTTGGAAATGTATTAATTTTTGCCCTTTCGTGAAATGTAAAGACTTCAAAAGATGCGATTAAGTGTTTGAGACATGCTTTGAAACAAAAAGATATCTATGAAATTGATTGCAACACACAGAGTCCATGTAGGGGTGTTTAATATCAAAGGCATCACTTTGATTCCAGCGATTGGATTTAGCCATTATCACATTTTAGATGAAATAACACCCTACCCCCACCACCGCCACCCTCTTTTACTCCCACCCCCACCACTCGCAAATTATCTCTGCCCTATTTGCATATTGTATTTGCATCTTGTACTTAGATATCTTGCTTACCAATGAAAAATGCTATTAAAAATGAATAGCTTTTGTTTTGGAGCAGATTTGCTGATGGTTTGCGAATGACCTCTAGCAGAACACACCCTCAGAATGGGTTAGGGCCGGGCTAGATTTCAGAGTGCACAGAAGAATGACTCATTAGCCCCAGATTGATCACAAGCTGTGGGTTGGCGAGAATGTTTCATCATTAATATTTCAATTTAATTATTCTGCAGGCAATGCACCCATGTTGACTCTGTAGCCCTAACCGACACATCGACGCATGATATATGAATTATAATGAACAGCATTTTAATATTTTAACAAACAGTTCGGCTTCATATGCCCATGCATCAAGGGCCCTGTCGTATTAAACGCAGTCACTCAATGCTGTCACTACCATACATCACAATGATACCTTGCCGGGGTTTAACCAGGAGTCACGCACATGAGATAAGACGTGTGGTATGTTTGATTTTCTTTTCTCCCCCATTTGAAAGGAGGTGTAATGGAATAACTAACGTTTGTATGAACTCAGCAGGACATGGGCACAACTGTTTGCAGACCTTAAGGAGGTTTTTTTTTTTTTTTTAATCATAAAATAAACCCTGTGATGTCCTACATTATCATCTTCCACACCAAGTAATAAATCACAATAAAAATAGTGTAACAGTAGATTAGAGGTGGCAAAAATATCACAAATAACAGACTATTATCGGTTCTTAATAATCATGCGTATAAACAGAATGTGTTTTTAGTGATGGGAAAGTGATGAGGCTCACACTGGAGCAATGCGCACGCTGTTAATCAACGACTCATGTGAACCAATCAGAAGCATTTACTCTCTGCAAATGCATCGCATGTTTTCCGACCACTGAGTCACTCACACAGTGTGATAGCTCCACTCATTTTGTGGTTCATGAAATCTGACTATCACCGTAGCTATTTATTGAGCTGCTTGTTCAGTGACTCACATTCTTTACCCAGCATCAAACACCTTGAAAAAAATGTGTATAATAAAGAAAAATAATTTCTTTATTATACACAGAACTGTTGGTGCTCTTGTAGACTTGTGGAAAGTGATTGTAAGTTGCTATCACTTGGCAACCTTTTAGCAATTAAGAGCACCTGGTTGCTAAGCAGCAAAGTGACTGACCTCATGGGAACTGCAGGCCCTGCCCCTAGAAGTTATAGTTCCTGTGAGAAAATTTAAGTTTTTAATGGGGTACATCTCTTTAAGGGTTATACACTTTCAAATTAGCTGTTGAAAAGTTACAGTTTGCATTCATGCATATAAAATAGCCTGCAGTAATTCACAGTTCTAATGTGACAAAAAAACAAACTTTATTCCATCGACTTACTATAAATATACACATAAACATGCTGAACAGATCAATTCTGACATAAAAACTTTTCTGAAGGAAACCTTAAAGAAAATTAGCTGTTTTATGTTTTCTATGGGTCCACATATGTGTACAAAACTGCATATCATCTGAAATCGATTGATTGCTCTGCAACATTCAGTCAAACCAGACAAGTCTCTCCTTGAGAAAGTCTGTGTTTTTGTTTAGTCTTCATTAACAAACCCCCAGACCTTAAAGCGGTTTCTAACTGTTTGCTGTTTTACAATTTTCCGTGAAGAGCCCCTTTTTTAACCAAAATAAATGTACTGCCTTGCTCTCAGGATGTAGGTGAGCACAAAGCCATGCATTAGCGTGTCTTAACCAAATGGAGCATAATCTGGGATTACTGTTTCAGTGCGGATTCAGAACTGCCCTGTGCCCCTGTGCGATGCACCATTTTGTTAAATGCTGTCCACGGGCAGAGGAAGGTCATGGTGGTGACAGGTATTTTTCCTGACTGAAATGCACTTTCTTCAAGCGGTTGTGCTGAGGCAAGGCATTTACAAGGCGATTAGACCAGCTCTGTTATAATTGGAGAGATAACAGGGCTCAAGGTGTATTTAGTTTAGACGTTTCATGCATTTCACAGAAATGAGCGATATTTGTTTTTGGTTTTTTTTTGTCCATTATAATCACAGTCAAATTCTGTCTGCTACCTTGCCCAACTTGCTGTCATGAGTGGTTTTATACCGTATATACCATGAGTGTTTATACACGTTTTCTGTACGCACGCAGCGCTTATGGCCAAATACCTTAATTTGATTTTCTGTTGTTGCTCTGAATTTTTTAAATAATAAAGATTTTTTTTCTCTTTTTCTTCTCCTGTTGCAAAGGTCCTACAATATATATATAAAATGCTTGCGTTATAGTGCAGAATGACATAGTTAATATTCACTGGTACCGTCAGTGTGCTGAACTCCAACCCCGAGCCTGCTGGAGGTGTGAATGGGGGTGCGGCGATGTCACTGCCCCCTATCACCCTGCTCAGTGGCACATGTCGGAGGCTGAATCCCGTGGGTCAAAGTTCAGCCCTGCGCTGTGCCCCAAGCTGCCCCCACAGCTTAAAAAGCAGATGGGGTCACCCGGTTTCATTATCTGAGAGAGGGACCATGTGCTAAGGGCCAGACCATCTTATCAAGGGGGTCAGGTGTGCATACTGTATAAGGTCCACTGAAAAACACACCATTAGGTGCAGAACAACACACACACATACACACACACACACATGCACATGCACACACATATACACACACACACACACACACACACTCACATGCGCACACACACACACACACACACACACACACACACACACATACACACACACACACCAACATACACACACACATCCATACAGGCTACATTAGTTTATGAGGAATACTGGTCATTTCACATATTGCCAATCAAATATTTCTCTAATTTTTTCTGTGAACTCTTACTGTTATCCCAAGGAAAATTCATAAACATGATCATCAGAGTCTATTGAGAAGAATCACATCCACTGGAAATCTTGATGAAATCTTGATTTATAGTAATGCAGATTTAATTAAAATCCAACAAATAAATGGCTAGCAATACATTGTGGTAATGTATTTAGGAGACAAAGAAGCATCCTACTTTTAAGGAATCACTGAAGATATTGATCAGAGAGCAGAAAAATCATGTAATAAACAAGAGTATAAATTTAATCCTCCTATAATCTTGAAGGGATGCCTGAAGTAATAGATTGGGCCAGAACGCTGAATGATAAATGATAAAAGCAGAATATCTTTCTACATTTTCAACATAATCAGTACCTACAAGCTAAGGTTTCACACTGTGATTGGTTTATTAGTCCGCTCTGGCTTCACAGAGCAGTGAAAACTCATTGTAGTTGTCAGGAGTAGGTAAAACATAACATTATGTTAGTTTTGATTTGGTTTGCGCCAAGATCCAAGGTGACCTACTAAGCAAGGTTACATGATTCATTATCATCAGACAAAAGAAAAAAAGAAAAAAGAAATGTCTGTTGTACAAATGCAGAAGTGCAATTAACTAAAAAGAATTTGCTAGAACATATCTATGTTATGATTATTATAGCCATGGTTACGTCCTTCTCGTATGTTACACACAACAGATGGACACACTGGGTTCTACTTTTGATCAAAAACCGAGGTGCAATTTAGTTCATCGCATTATGTTTATCATCCCCAGAGCTCCTGTAACCATTCCAATAAAAAATAAAAGTGTAAGTGTGAAATCAGGCCATCTTAAAGCAGTGAATTTATGAAAAACGGATGTTTGGTAACTTAAACGTGGCATCCACAGAGTGTATTTCCATCTGTCTCCATTACCCGTGGAAACTTCTGGAACAACAGTTGGTTGCATGATTGTCTCCCAGGTGCAGGGGCTGCTCATCAGTGAAGTATTTTTACTTATTTTATTTTACAACCCAGCTTACAAATGTGAGAAATTCCCATTAAAATCACCCAAGTGACTGGCATATAGGTTAATATAGTCCAAAGACTGGGGGAGCCTGTAGGCAAAACAGAAATGAGATTGAATATTAACTGCCTGTACCTTGTATTGTTCCTTTAGCTCCTAATTTATTGATGATTTGCTCATAGGATTCTCCACCTTGTAAAATGTCATTTGCCATGCCCTGAAACACTGCAGCTTAAGGTAATGGAGGTAGCAATACATCATTTCCATTTACAGTATGAGTATCCTTTTTTCTGATTTCATTCTCGTTACATTTAGATTTTTGGTTAACAAAGCAGACAACTGATTAAAGGGAGAAAAATATGCTTTTTAAAGTAAAGATTTTTTGAACCAAATAGTGGAAAATCCTTGTGTGCTCAAGTGCATTTGAGCTTCAGGGTGAGCTTCGGTAACTCCTTTAAGGTTTACTTCAACCTCTTATGAAGAGAGCAGAGTTTCTTCAGGAGAGTCACGGAACTCATATTGCTTTCAGTGCTTGTTTTTTTTGTTTAAATGTTCTGTCCGCGATACAGTATCATTGAGCGACAGCTGTGAGAGAGAATGATGGCATTTAAATGAACCAGATATTAACAGATGTTTGGGCAAGAGGACAACTACTGCAGTCAGCACCAGGTTCCAATACACAGAGAGGGTAATTCAGAGAAGCCCATAGAGAATACTGACTCAGGAGCTTGCTGTGCCACATTCAGATCCTGGATAGGAGATGCCTTTGAGACTCGTGATGAAGCACTTAACTTGTGTAGTGTTAGAATATAATACAATAAAATAAAATAAAAATAAAAAAACAAATCAGCTAAATGGCCTGGTGATCAGTTAATTTTGCTGTTGAAGGAGATGGAGTCCTTTGCTTTATCTGAAAACGTGCCTTGTGTTGATCTTGTTTGCTTCTCTCAAACAAGCGAGCAGGTTAGTGATTTTGAAGACAAGTGCTGACACGTTCAGTGTGTTACAGACTGGTAGCTTGAAGATAACGTTTCTTTCTTGATTAAAATGGGAGCCTTTTACACTATACTGAGGGGGAATTCAGAAACACTGCACAGCCAGGACCACATTGCTTGCTTTTTCACCCATGGTTGGGACAGTGGCAGCAATGAAACAATGTTTGTGCGTTGGACATAATTGAACAAATCCGTCACACGGTCTGTGAAAGTAAAAAAAATTGCTTTGGTGTGCGGCGAGACAGATAGGAAAAGCTTCATTCCTTCTCCCCCCAAAAAAAAAACCCTCCATGCTGAGTTCTGTCAGACATTTAGTTTGTTTTTTTTTTTATTCCCAATATTTGGTTGTATTTGTATTAATCTGATTGCATTGCATTTCCAGTGCAAATGTGGTATTAAAATATTCCAATTTTAAAGAATTTAATACTTGTATAATCAGCTTTTCTAGCAGGGATTAGATTTTCACATTAGAACAAATCAGTAGGATGACACAAAGGGCACCAGCAGTGGGCTTTAAATATATTAATTTATAGAGACATTATTACATTTTCGTAAAGTGTATTTGTAAGTGGTGGTGATATATGGTAAATTTTCACACAGGTAGAGTGTTGTACTCAGGGTGAATAAAATTAATTTTAGTATATTTCGTATATGACCGAGTATGCTATGTTGATAGGAGAAAGCTGTCCAGTAGCTGACTGTGTAGTACATCTGGCAAAGACCCTAAATAATAGTTTGCGCTACATGTTTCTCATGTTTAACCTACAGTGATATGTCTAAATTAAATTCCTGCATATGTTGGAACTACAGAAGCACTTACAATGCTGTGTACGGCAAGCTAAATTTCAAATGAAATTGCAGTTTCCACAGATTTATTTCCTTCATCAATGAGATTAGTGTGGCACTACCACCGCACAGGCCATTAGTGTTCCATTCAGTCAATGTTCAGTTGTGGAACTAAAATAGCTCAATTGAGAGCCACACCACAGCCTGCCATTAGAGGATGTTTGGTCTGACACAATATTGGTTATAAAGGTCCCCAATTGCACATAACATTGACCCATTATGTGAGAAAACTATGAGATAGCTGGATTGAAGACTGCACGCAGTCTAATAATCAATACATTCCCATTCACAGAACAGGACACAAGACTGTTCTACTTCACAACATGGACAGACACATAATTTTGTGGAAACCCTCTAAAATGGCCAGGTGTGTGCATTTGTCATTGGTACCTCCACGTTATGGGAACAAAGGGCTCTACATATTATCACGTCTATGTGTGAAATTGCACTGCATACGGTATATTCATTTCACCATGCAAATATACAGCTGTGATGCTTGCAATCAGTCAAGTATAAGCATCACTAAACCAGCAGGATTTGTATGATGGGCAGTGCAGATTTCCTGTATCACACTCGGTGAAAAGGTCAAATGCAGCATTGTCAGACTGCCTGTAACACAATTCTCACAGTCACACATATATGCGTGTGTGTGTGTGTGCGCATATGCGTGTGTGTGTGTATGTGTGTGTGTGTGTGCGTGTGTGTGGATGTGCATACATGCAGTATGTGCTTGTGTGTACATTCTCAGGCTCGTGTGTGTTGTTGCTTATTTTCAGTGGATCATGTGCGCAGTATGATAAGCTGTGAACATGGAGGTGTAGGTCTGTCCCAGTGGAATGCAATGACTGTGAAAGGGCTGAGGTCAGAGTGACAGGTTTTGGTTAGACCTGTCAGACCCCCAGGCTCCACAGGTCTTCAGTACCAGCACAAATGGACGGAAAATGTAATTCATTTCAGTGGCGCACTCCCACAGGTTAGCAGTGCCACGGCTACTCTTCAGTTGCTCAGCATCGCCGCCCTCAGGTGTTTGTGCAGAGCAGGGGTTGTGACAAATGCCCCTGTGTTTGGCCAGAGTGGAAAAGTGTGTGCTGTGTGGGCACATCCACTGAGCTTAAATGCCCATTTCTGGGATGGTATCTTCCAATACAACCCTGGCCCATAATTCCATAATAGTTGTGTTCCCTCCCTCATGCTTGCTCAACTCTAAATGGTTTCGAACTTTATTACAGGAAGGGTTTTGCATTTCATTACAATTAATTTAAGGTTTAACAATTTTATTACGGGTCACGTTGAAATAACTGAATTTGAACAATATATCTATTTCCAGTAATACTGTTTTCATTTGTTCCTTCATTAAAATATTTGCTTTGGTCAGCTGAGAGCAAATTTTGTGATTTATTTTTCACAAAATTTATATAAAGAAAGTTTTATTTTATTGTATTTATTGTTCAGCAACAAGCTATTCCTATGATATGATTCTTTTGAGTCCTGTCCTATATTGTATTTGGTACTTAGTTTGCTTTTTAACAGTACTGAAAGCCCTGTCTTTAAGCCGGCCATTTTAGGTACACACAATCTCAGAAATAACATATGGCCCTATAATAGGATGTATCTCCACAGATTGACCAGCTGGACCTTTCTGCTGACCCATGCTATCAAGTGATTTAGATTTTCCATCTTTCTTTGTATATACATCCACATGCAGCAAGGTTCCCTTAACTTTGTTCACGAATTTGATCATTTCCAAATGCTTAGTCTCATTTCCATGTGATTGATCTCTTTATTTACTGTATTAACTCTCACTGTAATGGTGGTTACTATTCTCCTCTGCATTTAGCCTTTAGCAATAAACATGTAGGTTGGGATCCGTTTTTTAAGTAAGGTTGAGCATTCACTGACTGACTGACTTCAGATGAGTGCATCTGCTATTGTGCGGTTCATGTCTTCTATTATAAACACTGTGGCGAGGGTCTCACAGGCTGCCGGAACAGGGGAAGCTGACAGAGGTCTGAGTTATGGGGCAGTAGAAAGTGGTGAGTCCATCAGCACAAAGGAGCTCACAAGCTCACACAGGAGAGCCATCGCCGCACCTCAACAAACCCCCAGAGTTATCTCCTGAGCCATTGGTGGCAGTGCATCCCTAAGGTTTCCGGTTCAAACCCTGAATTGGAAATGATATTTTCCTTTTGACCGATAGGATTTTAATGCTAATTGCTTCAGTAAATATCTGGCTGTATTGACTGTTTGTTTCGGCGAATGAAACAAAAATGTAAGCAAGTGTAAGCCAGTCACCTCAGGACAAGGGAACCTGTAAAACAAAGAAATAGTGTAATATAAATATACCACATGCAGGTAGAGATAGAACAGACTTGCCGGGCTGCCACATTGTGAAGTGGCCTGGAGCCATGGAAGATAACTGTGCTACTCTAAACACTTTCATATAATGGGTAACCATTCACAGGGACCCTGTGGTGTGTATTTAACTTCCCTTAGAGGAATGGAGTCTAGATATGCCATATAATGTCTTATCATGTATTTTAAGAAAAAAGAATCAAACGAAAAGATGTGGAAAGTGAGTGTGTGTATGTGTGTGTATCCTGCATGTGTGTGTGAATATATATATATATATATATATATATATATATTACAAGGCAGTAATTAATTACATAGGCACCCTACATGCATACATGAAATCAATACATGAATACTTCCATAAGTATGTATAATTCAATCATTTGCAGTGTGCAAGTTGCACACATCTGACTGAAGAATGAAGCGAAAGTACACAACAAATTTCTGGTGCGACTTCAGTTCTACCGATGGTTCAACATTGACAGCCCAGGTCAAAGGCACCTGCTATACTCCAGCCTGGTCCAGGTCTTCCCTCCATTTTCTACAGAATTAACTGAACATTTTTTTGGGTGGGGATGAAAGAGGCAAAGCTGCATTGCAGAGCTCGGCTGCTTTCAAGCGGTGTTATTTACTCTGAAGGCTACGGTCCAGGCTTTCTGGCCATGTCTGAAAAAAAAGCACAGCCCTTGTCTTCTTTAGCATTGTCTGAAAGGATGTTGTAGCCTGAAGCCCAACACAATGCCAGAGAATAACAGCCTCTGACAGGAGAATCTCAGGCAGACCTGTCGTCGTAGTAATGCGGGCCCGCAAATAACAAGCTACACAATTCTCTGTTTGGCTTTAATGGCCGTGTTTACCATTACCCGAGAAATGGATTGTCAGAGCAAAAAGTGTGTGCCTTGAAGGTATAAGGACAACTCCATACTGTCAGTGGAGAGAGCTTAACTGCCACCACGCAGTCCCAAGTGAGTCTTGTCGATGTGACACTGAAAGCCCTTCCACTTTGGCCACAAAGTTTGGGCTTGGATAGGTACACCGCATTTGCTCTGTTATCATCATCCCCCCCCCCCCCCCAACAAAAAAAGACCTGCATTTACTGCTATTCTCAGAATAGAAAACCAATTTTGCCTGACATTTGAACAGTTGCTTGCTGCCACGTGTTTGAGTGACTTTATCATGAGTTGTTGTGTTGCAACAAATAAAGTCACAGCAGATGATGTTGCAGAATACAGGAATACTGTATGTCGGGGAAATTGTAAGTTTCCTCATTATCAAGAATATATCTGATCTGCTTTTATAAAGATGCTAAGCTTTTAGATTTTCAATTCTGACGTAGCTGACACTAGGCTACATCAATGCAGGTGTTGTTGCTTTTTAATTTCTTGATATAGTCCAGCCTGAAATTATGGAATCAATATTGAGATCATGTTTTTAATGAAGCCCCGCTGTACACCACTAAAAGGTGTTTGTTTCAAAGATGACCTGAATTAGCTCTGGTGAAAAGTGTACAATTAGCTGAGGAAAGATGGCTGATCATGACTGATTATAGTGCCGCGCATGGCTGTCAAACTAACTCCCATCTCTTGTCATAAATTGCCAGAGTTATAAATTAGTGGAAGCACTGCAGATGAAATCTGCAACATGAGCGCTAGCTGACCCAGGCTAGCCCAAGACCCCCCCCCCCACCCCATTATTTTCTGTTATTTTTAATGCAAAAAGGATTTCATTTTTCATTATTATTTTTAAATCCAGCTTTGGAAAGCCTCTGGGCTAAGTAAATGTGATTGACTTACAAAGACGGTGGCAGGCCACCCTTTTAGATGTGGTTTCATAACAGAGAGGCACAAAGACAAGTGGATCCGTCATTCTCTGAGCATCACCATTGTTCACTTAATTCATGCTGAAGGATCCAGGTCAGCGTACAAATCCAGCCTCACAGGTTTGAGTCATAACTTTACTGAAGCCCGGGCTCCAAGTGAAGCACTCTCAACGGTTTCAGCCTCAGCAGCCTCTGTTTATTGCAGACAATGTCACCCTATAATATTTCACTTCAGCTGAGAAAATAAAGTTCCAATTATACATTTGTCTACACCATTTGATTCATGTAATTGTAATTAAATTCCTAAGATGTTAACAATGACTTGAGTCAGAATCTTCAGCCTACCATTCTGATCTCTTTTTTTTTAATCCCACTTTTTTCCAATTGCCTGAGGTACCCAGAAGCAAGCACCCTGTTTCGGGAACAGACCAACACAGATGCATTCTCCATAACAGAGAACAAGAACGCAGTTTGAGTCAATGTGTTGATTTGGAAGCATTCCTGTGAAGAAGAATTAATCTGCTCCAAACAACCTTTTATTTTTCCTGAGACCAACTTGTCAGCCTTGACTAAAAGCAATTTGTTTTTGGCCCGCTGCTATCTGCCCATGCAGAACTTTGAAAGCAGTGTGCCATGTTTTTTTTTTTTTTTTTTTTTTTTTAAATGCTGTTTTAATCAGATTAGCCTTGGCTAAAATCCCAAACGGGGTCTGAAGTGCAGTGCTTGTGGTTTCTGAACGGCTTATGCTAAGTCTGTACCATGGAAATAATCTACTTTTAAAACCCAGGAAACAAATCAACTGTGCTAAGGACATAAGACGCTGTCATTAGGGAGTGATTAGGATAAACATTTTTATACACTCTGCAGGCTGGCAGGCTGTATACTGTTACTATCCAGGACAGACCATGTGGAGATAGACCATATGTGCTCTTCCTCACCATTGTGACAGACAGAGCCACTGCATAAACTCTACTCTACTCTCAGCCTATAAGCGTGTTTGCGCTACTGTAATTATACACGCATGCACGTAGGTACGCACGTACACACACACATGCACACGCATGCACTTACGCACACACACACACAACCACACACACAACGTGCAAAAATGCACACACGCCCACAAATATATCACAAAAGGTTCAGAATTTCTCTCTCTGTCACATGCATCCATTTTCTCTGTACACATTCCCTGGTGGCAGAAACAGAAGCTTTAATGAGTATGCATAATATTACACGATCTTCTGCTCCAGAAATAAAGATCTAAGAGAGTGTGTGCAGTTAATGCCAAGTTCTCCTCTGATTATCAAATGAATTAAAATGTTATTAATGAGCCACATTTATCATGGCTATGCAAAAGCATGTTGGAATATATGTGTCATAAGAATCGTATTCAAACTTTTCAAGGGAAATGCAAGGGGACATTTAAATTAATTCATGACAATACCGAATTCTTCTTTTAGTATTTAAACATATGGATTTAAATGAAAGTTTTAAAAAGTAAAAGAGTTCCCACAGTTGGAAAATCACTCATTTTAATACATCTCTTTCCAAAGCAAGTATTTCATATTAAGCATAGAAACATTAGACATGGAATGAAGGAAGCAATATATTAAACAATCTACTTAAGCATACCTGCCATCTTCCTACAGGGATTCCAAACAGCCTTCCATGACTACCTAAAAATATAATTTGGGTTTTGAAACGCCAATGACATGTACATGATGTACAATAAAACATGACATCTACATATTCATGATAGATGAATATTAATCCCAGAGCTTCATAGGGCACTTTAAAATTAGCATATTGCCCATCATGCAATTTTGCCCAAAACATTCTCAAGGTATCCTGCTTCACAGGATTTGCTTTACATTTTACGACATAATTACTGTAAGGTATATTCCCTGAAGATGCTCTTCCCACACACAACTTTGATGATTTCTGGGAAGGCATCACAAAGAAAATATTTTAAGGAACAACAAATGTGGAAGAAAGGTCCATTTAAAATAGCAGTTTCAGAGTTACATTCACAGAAGTCCGCATACAGTACACATGCACATTTAATTCTTATTTTGTGCGTGTGTGTGTATGTGTTCGTGTGTGTGTGTGCATGTGTGTGCATGTGCATTGTAGGATTGCAGGGACACCAAGGCTAGTTATAGGATGACTCTGCATGGTGTTGAATTATTAAACAAAGCCTCAAAGAAGTCACTGTAGTGATCTGCCTTTTCTCTCCCAGCTCATTACAATTGTTTAAAGATGTAATAAGCCATTGGTGAATTTAATCCTGATGAGACACTCTTTAAAATTTTCAATGTGTGACATGCTTGTAGTTATTCAGCCTTTGTGAGCATCAATATCAGTAAATAAATTTAGAAATATAAAGATAGACAATGCATTGTAACTCTTCAAGATTATTTAATTTAGTCTCATTTCTGAATAAACATTAGTATTTTTACAAACTGTCTCATTCCGTTGAATTAAATAAAGGTTAACATATAAATCTGATCACAGGGATGAGTCACCGACATAAAACATTATTTTTTTCATAAGCTACCCTCAGATAGCATTGGCCATTTCACTGTCAGTGTTTCATACAGCAGTGACATTTTCACCATACCATCAGAATATCCAAACACTCTACTCTCTCTAAACATCGCCCTCAGAAGAAACCACAGAGTGGTGTTAAACATAGCGCTAAAGTTACACCATGCATTGTTAAAAACAGATATAGAGCAATACACTCATGAACTGAGCTTCATCTAACCTAGCTGGTTTCCATTTGAATTCAAGGAGAGTACAGCAAACACAAGCACCCTTAGTGCATATATTCTTCTGAATATATTCTGTGGACATGAGAGGAAGACATTTAGATGCATTATGCATAATGTAGGATGGGACGACTTTGCATCAGACACAGAGAGGATTCTGGGAGAACAGATTAGCATGAGCTCTATTCCTCTTAACCCACAGAGCTCCAACCCTGGACTGTAATTACTACAAATCTACCCCACTGCAAACCCCTCAACCACACATTCACACTCAGCCACTCCAATCACAACGAATGCTTCAAGCATTCAGCGTTAGTTTGTGTGTCTAATGTATATGATACTGTGGACTGTGTGTAGCGTTAAATGTTGGGGGTTTGGCTGTGCAGTGGTCTCTGGCACAAACACAAAGTGATTCATAGTGCAAGCGGGTATCTGGCTTATAAAACAGGGTGGACTGAAGAGGGCTACCAGATGAGGGAGAAAGACATTGGTAGGCAGGCATTTGGCAGCGCTCCCCTGCGACACCATGTCCTGTTTATTTTAATGGCCAACATTTAATACGCCTAGACATTATTACTTTGTTTGGCAAGGTAATAATGCGGGTCAATTTATTTAACAGTGAAGCGAGATGCGTAATTGACATTAGGAACTGTGGACTGGAAATGCCAAAGTGTTTTTCATTAGGTCCAGTTTTCACTGAAGCAACCTAGAATTGACATATTATGCAGATGAATCCAGTTTCAATAGAAAATTCTACAAATTGTACCCTAGACCAAGGATCTGGTCACATGCACGTGGCATTGAGCTGTGTAAGGAGCGAAGCAGCAATGATCTAATACAGGAACAACTTCAAACCCAAAAAGAAACACACACACACACACACACACACACACACACACACACACACACACACACACACATACTGTAGAGCTATATCCAAAACAGCCTGTATATATATGGCATCGGCAAGTTATTTCTGTTGTCTCAACATCACAAAACATTTTTATAATCAGGGTGTCATAAAATGTCAACCTTCATTTTCTGGGGTAGAGGTTACTATATGTAATTCTTACCCTTTCATTTTGTTGGTGGCGATGTTGCTAGTGTGAACAGAGGCTCTTCAGTCAATGAATTAGAGAAAGACCCTAGTGTATACAATATACTTTACTGATGTTAAGCCAATCAAATATTGCTATTTTCATTTTTTTTTAACAGCAAATAGGTGAGGAAATTTGGTATATTATCAAGGGCACAATTAAAATGTAATGCGCAGAAAATGAGGCTAAAAGAAAGATGTGTTTTTTAATTAAGCAAAAAGGCAAGATAGCTCGTGCTATATTGTGAATACAGACACATGTGAAGTGCATGCAACCCCTTATGCAGTGACTATATTCACAATACAGCAAGGCATTAAGTGTCTTATTGCTTTTATAAATCGGTGGTAATATTATTAACGTTATAGCCAAATAAAAAAGACATCAATGTTCAATAGATGTGTTCATTTATTAATAACACATACAATAGCATTTTTCAGTCAAACAATATAGTCCTATAACAACATTACTGGATGGTTGCCAAGCAGCACAATGCAGTAGTAATATTAACAGAACACAAGTTAGCTAGCTAGCATTTGCTGCCTACAATGGTGGGTTTTAGTGAGAAAGTCATTAGAGTCGATATTTAGTTAACTTTCTGAAGCTGTCAGATGTGTGGACTACTTTCTACAGATAGTTAACACAAAATTGGAAACATTTAAGAATCGCTCTAGCTACCAATTTAAGATGACAAAAAAATAATTAAAAATAGAATCAATCCAACTAGCTAACTTCACTTTCACATGAGGTATGTTAATTTAGATGTTGGCATGTACCTAAGTGGTGAATGTGCAAAGCAGTGGACTTTTTTGTGGACAAACGATGCACCATAAGTTTTGGAAGTAATGTTTAGTTTTGATATCATCCATGGACAGCTGCATCAATTGGGTTTTCTAATTAAAAGTTATTGTACTAGTGTGTTGCCCAATTTTTTAACATGTTTTTTTTTTTCAAATGAAAAAAACCACTTAATGGTAAAAGTTGTTGGGCCACAAACTTTAGCGATTGTTAATGGTCCATCGCCTTGTCCAGTGCACAATGATATTATACACAGTAAGGTGCTGTGATGACCAATCAGCATCCAGGACCGGAACTGTCCGTTTTATAAAGAAAAATATGTATTCGCTGTACACTCCAGTAGACTAGACATGACTCCCTGACAGACTGGCTCTAGGCATAAGGCACCAAACAGGTGCTTGGGGCTAAACCACCTGGGATGCAGTCTCTCATTTGTACATAAACTGTATATGTAATTAACATGCATGTAGGTTTCATAATCTGTGTCTTGATTGGTTGCAGCTAAGAATCAAGACCATGATGCGAGATGTACAAGTCAATACCATCGTCAGGTCGGCCTCAATTTAAAGTTTCTTGGTCAGGGTCTAAATAAAAAAAAAATGCTGCTGTTTGTTTAATGTTCATTTCCTGGGCCTCCCTAAAATAGATGGCAGGGCAAATCCTGCATGAGGCATGGCACTTGGTGCAGGTGTTTGGCTGCAGACCATCTTTAGTCCAAGGGCATTGCATCCGTAATGAGCCGCATGTACTGGTGGGGGCCTGACCTCCACTGCACAAGGTCATTCCTGCACATGGAGACAAACCCTTGTTGGTGGGCAGGACATTGGCTTGACACACGGCTAATGCAGTCCATTGTTGAGTGATATTTCCTTGGATGATGATGATGTCAGGTTGAACGACTGCAGACTAGAATCTGAAAAGGTTCTGTTCAGTGAAATTATGGCTCTACTGCACACCCTATGCTAAACACAACAAACTTTTAAGGTGTTTCCCACAAGATTAAAATCACACAGAATCATTGGGTGCTTCACTTTATAAACAACTAATGACCTGTGTGCGTGTGTGCATGCGTGCGTGTGATTCACCCAGAATTTCAGCTGGTAACCTCTGGTATAATCCAGCTTCTTGTCCAATGTACCACAATGTTCTCCCCCTTTTTTAACAATGTTCCGGAATTCAACACATAGGCAGCACAGATTTTTATTTTTTTTCTGAATTTTAATGTTAAAGATTTTCACTTCTTTTGTGTAATATTTCATGATACTCTGATATTCTGCTCTCATATGCTAGTGAGGTAATGGCAGTGCAGCAGCAAAAGATATCGGATGCAAGCGTGGATAAAAATTGATTAAAGACCTTGAGAATGGCTTCCACTGCTGTGACATTCAGACAGAAAAATATTTAAGTGGGAAAGATTTGAAAATGACTTATAGAGAAATAGACGTTTAAAACAACCTGGTTGCGCAGTTATTGTTTAGAAGGGCTATGCGATGGTATCCATAATGCACAGTATTTGTTGGCTCAGTATGAAGCCTGTAACATTTGCTTGGTTCACTTTGCAGTATAAATTTGTACAAAGAGAACAAGCTGTGACTCAGGCATCTGCAATTAACTATGACTCAAATAACTGAAAATAGGCCGTGCCACGCATATAACTGTGATGGACACATGTCATTCAAATCAGATTGTCACAGTGCAGACATGTTGCTAATGCAGGAAACCTGGTAAGGGAAAAATAAAAGAGCAGGGAGAAGATGATTGTTTGGATATGGACGCAGGACTCTGTCCAGCTCCTTCGCGCCGCGGTTGGCCTGGCGCTCGTAAAAGGTGCGAAAGGCTGCCTCGAACGCTTTTGCTTTCGCAATTGTGCCGGGTTGGATGAAAACGCTCGGATTCAGTGTCTCCAAATAGGCATGCCCTCCAGCCCAGCCTGCCCATTGAAAAACAGCACAGAGAAAACAGCTCTGCTGAGAGTGGCCAGGAGGAGAGCACAAGAATGGCTTTGTCAGGCAACAGGCCATTACTGGGACAAGTGCCTAAAAGTAAAGCAAATACACACGCGCCCCGCTTCCGACACACCACACAAAGAGCCGATTGACTCACCAAGTCTCCATTAGTTCTCTTGCCAATTTGTAAACATTACGGGCATTATCTTTGACACCCACAAACCACAAATGTGTTAACCTACAAAGCAATAGATGCTAAAGGAATAGTTTTAAAGCGGAACTGAAGAATTGCCCTGAAAGCATCAAACAAGCCTGTCTCTCATCTAAAGCTGAAATGACACACACACACACACACAAACATTTTACATTTGTAATGGCATCATAATGGCATTGTAAGTCAAAGCATTTTGAAACCAGTTTAATGGATTCTAATGTTTTTTTTTTTTCCTGAGAAAGATTATACATTGCCTGCTTAGCAATGGACCTAAAATGGGTACAATTTTAAAGGCATCAGTTTTTCAAAAGGAGAAAGAAGTAATGCAGCATTTTTTCACATGTGCCTCCATAAAATTCTGAATTTCAGAACAGGATGACACTCTGTCATTGTTCTGGAATTTACAATCTGTTTGGAGAACCCAATATGCCATAGCACACCCACGACATGCTTATATGTAACCACATACTCATACTTTTCATACACACTGCCCACAAAGAACATTTTTGTATTCCGTGCATTGTAGCGGGGATATTGTATCGTGATCCCCTTGCACACTGTGTCTGGTAAAAGGACGGATCGCAGTGTTGAAGTGCAGACAGAGAGATGATGCTGTGGTGGAGGCCTACTCTCACCCGTGTGCTTGGTAATGGCCTGATACTCCCCCCACGCTCTCCTATATCTCCACGCAGCCCATTTGCATCTAATTAGCGCTGCCCATAAAGATTTGATGTCCCTAATAGAATGAAAAATGTACTCACCGAGTTTGGTAAAAGAGCAATTAATGAAAATGTGGGGGAAATTGACCCTGCTGAATTACAGCTTTGCACTGTGGGGTCTCTGCCTATACATTCTCACTGTAAACTTTCGTTTGACCCACATTGCTATGCTCTCTCTCTCCCTCTCCCTCACTCTAGCTCTCTCTCTCTCTCACTCTCTCTTAATTCCAATGGGTTTGTATGCTAATTTATTTCTAGTCTCACCCATAGGCGATGTGAATGCACGGTGTGGGAAGCGCTGCAGAGACTCGACACAAAACAGGACTGCCTGCCATTAAAATCTGCTTTGTTTGCCCATTACCCAATGAAGAGTCCTCGCAAACCAATGGGAAATTAGGTGCCCAGGAGAGCTCTGTGGGTGGGTTGGGTCACTGGCAGCCAATTACATTCAAGATTAGCATTCCATTCCTCTCCTGCCAGATGCCCTCCTTCATTTGTGTTATTGTAACCTTTGATTTGGTGAAAATATGAAATTTTTTGATGTCTTTTCCAGTTTCTTTTTCAATTTTAAATGTTAATTTTGCTATTTGTCTGTTTTTTTACTGCCCCTTTTTAATAATTCCAATAAGTGTTTCCCGAAACAGTGTGTCATTGTTGTGTTTGATAATGAATGATCACTCTCAGATGAAAGAAATATTATGATTGGTACTAATTATGGCTGTCTTTGAATGTTTGTTATATTAAGCTTAAAGAAATGTTAAAAAGGACATTCTTTTACCAACAATTCCTTCAAATATAATGATGACAAGTCTAATGACAAAGGCTGTCTTTGTCATGCTGTAAACAATGTGAGATACTGGATTTTAACTGTTTCCTCAGCAGCAGGTAAACATAAATCTGCAGACAGCTAATGAGAACAGAAGAAGAAGAAGAAGAGCCTAAGACACTATGTTTTATTATATTTTATTTATGTGTGTGTGTGCACGCGCACTCACGTGTGTGTATGCGTGTGTGTGCATGCGTGTGCACACATTTGCATGACTAACAGAGAAACTGTGTGTGTGTTTTGTGTATGTGTTTACATATTTGTACTGTATGTGTGTGTGCATGTATGGCATTTATGTTTGTGCACGCAATTGTTTATGTATATCTGTGCCTTCACATTTGGGTGCATGTGTGAATGGGGGAGTGCTTTACCTAACTTCTGAGCTTGCAGAAACACAAACACCTTAAATTAAAGAACGGTTTGGAGCTCTTGAATGCAAAGCATTGCACTGCAATTGAGCCCTTTGTTCTTCTGCATTGCCAGCTTTTAAAATGAAAGCCCTAATCTGCGTTATAGAGGATCATTAAATTGTGCATTTTACACTTCAACAACTGCATTTTGATTATCTACTGCAATGGAAAGCAAGCAGTTCTGTTTCTGCCGACTTAATTACTTACTGTAGAATCCCCCATTATTGTTGAAAATAGTGTGTCAGGGTCAAAAGCATTATTAGAATGAAAATTAGACACTGAATGAAGAACAAATGTGGCTTCATAGCTCCAGTTGCAGCACAGTTTTTCCTGGGCAATGCAATGATATTGTTAAACTGTAATGTGTTAAAGACAAAGAGTTTCACAAACCAACCATGAAAATGAAAAAAAAGGAAAGTAATAGAAGAAGAAGGCAGAAAAGAATGATTGGACTAGCTTTGGGCCAGACATCTGGTGATGGGTCATTAGCTGGATAGATAATTATCCGGGTTCACCAGTCTAATGCTCAAACACTTCACCATATGCTAAACAGTGAATTGTCCCTTGGATATGGGTTCCATATATTAATATCAAACAAATTATTCTGATCTATTTAGTGTGTGTGAATAAAATGTAATGTTATATCAGTTTATCATTACTGAAATAAATAATATTGTTTTATTCAAAGAATGCTGGCTGTGTTTTTACGATTAAATAAGTGATATAAAGACATCAGAGGGAAGTGAAGGCCTCTTGTTCTACTTTTCTGCTTGGTATGAATCAAGCTTTTAACACAAGTTCATAATTAGCCGCATGCATAACCCAGAGTGATTAGCATGGGCATAAGGTTGTTAACACAACATTTCTCTTTTCCCTGAAGAATATCCATTTAATTAAAAAGCACATTGTTCATTTTTTTTTTTTTGCATCTGCATTTCTCTCTGCTTAATGAAAATAGGTTGCAGAATTCATTATATCATAAGAAAGGCTGTGTTTGAAATTTTGTGCGAGATTTTATTTATATACATATTTGAATTTTGATTCCCTATGTATCTAATTATATAATATTTAAAAAACAAAAATTATGTCATGTCATTGCATATTTTTGATTATAAACTTTTCTTGTGTGTGTATGAGAGAGAGAGAGAGAGAGAGAGAGACCCCTGTCACATGACATTCCTCATACCCAACATAACACATTTTACTGCCAGCCTTGGCTACAAGATATTATCAAAAACCTAAAACAAAAATTAAGAAATACTCCACCAGCTTCATTTTATAGCTCTCTCAGCTTTCTTGGCTCATGTTCACATTGTTATGAATTATTTCTGCTGTATTCCTAAGGTTATCTCATAATCTATGATTGCAATTTTTACAAGAAATCTTGTAAAGAAATATACGACAGTTTTGAAAATTGAAGTGGTGATGCGCTGGAGAAAAACATCAAAAATGAAACGTGTAACATTTCATGGTTATTGGTAAAAACTGGCAGGCATTTACAAATAATGCAGCTTAATGGAGCAATAAAATATTAGCAGTATTTATAAACTAAAATAAATGTTTTCTTTTTGATGGTTTTTTTTTTTGTTTTTCATAAAATATGTCCAATGAGACCATAAAATGCTGTACTAATACTTTCTCCAGCAATTGTCTCGCAATTTGTATTTGATGAAATGACACACAAATGTCGCATGGTGCTTCCATATTGAGCACTTGAAGAACAGATATAAACAATTTACACATTGAAGCCTTTCCACACGCATTAGTGATTGAGGCCTCTTCACAAGACAATTACTGTAAATAAAGACACTAGACTTAGACTAATTAGACATTAAACATTGAAACCAACGTACAGTAAATGTGCTTATCAGCTGTGTTGTGAATTTCATTCCCTGCATGAGGCTTGTAACCGAGGTTTCCACTTCCTCCCCAAGTGTGATTGGCACTCTGAATCTATTAAAGAGGTCAGGATTTTATCAGCACTGACTATCGATCTACCACTCCTCAAGGCCCACAAAATAATGCATTGTAATGAGCTGTGATTCTCTATTGAACAACAGAGCTGCAAGCTTGCTTAATAGGATCCAGCAATATTGGCTATGATTGCCCACTTCATTCCAGGACACACACACACAAACCAGTACTTTCAGCACAATGAGATTGCATTTGTTGTCTCTTGTTTGACACCCCCAGGATAATGATTTTTTTTTTTAAAGAGCAATCTGTTTACTCCAGGACATGTATGTACACTGTCTATAAACATTTTTCATCAAATATGCACCTGAACACAATCAAAACGACATGTCCTGCAATTTTCATAAATGAAAAGAATGTTGCTTGTTCTTTAGTTCAGTGAAAATGAGTTGATTAAAAAACTGTATTTGCAAACACTAAATTCATTCCCTTTGTATTTGTGATTTCCTTTATCTTATATTTCCCCTATACAGTAAATGGTCTTTCCCAGGTTGTACAATGCAGCTACATACAACTAATGTGCCAGCCCTTGGTTCAGTGATGAACTCAGCAGTCCAGAATTGACTAATGACTATACTGACCACAGCTGAAGATTCTGCATATCAATGCACAATTGGCCAAAGCATTGCCTAGGGGGGAAGGGCATAATGGCTGGATGTTCCTCAGTTCATCTTTATATAGGTGATTTTGGTCGCACAGATATCTACGGTTTTCCAAAACCAGCTGCTCAAGTGGTGCAGCCCTCTAGTGCAATGTCCAGCTGAAACAAGGACATCTTTATCTCCTCCACTTTATATATTTCGAGAAATACAACATTTATTTTCCACACATGAAATGTCCTGCTTTATTAAAAAAAAGAACCACTTTTGTATCTTCACTTTCTTTGGTTCATCATTTTATTAGTAAAGAATTAATTAAACAGGAAACTTAACTCGAAATATTTATTCAGAATGTGCTTCAAGCTACCGTAACATGGTTGGTCCTACAGATAAAAATAGTGAATTAGAAATGGTAGACCATCATTCATTATCCAAGCTACCATATACCATAGACTGCAGAAAGACTGCATGTACCTGATCCACAAATATGATCCACTGCTATGGGAGGAGGTGCGCAATGCACTGCTAACTTAAAGCATCCCAACCTGGGCAGCACTGTGTCCCTTTATGGTTTTCCTTGCAGGGCTCCCAGCCACAGTTAGCACTAGCACAGACAGCACTGTAGGTTGCAGCCATGTTCCAATGAATGTTCATCAGTCATCATGACCGCAGCTAACCTAATCTACTGAGTGTGGTTCTTATGTTTGCCTAAGGCTACTGTGAGAGAAAGCAAAGTGAACCATTTATGAGGATACATTCTTAAGAAGGGATTAGAGATATAACCATTGGAAAAGCACAATGCAGCTGTTTATTCAAACATTCTGTCAATGCTTCTTTATGGAACTGCTACCAGGGCCACTTGAGAAATGTTTCACGTTCTCACAATACAATAATTGTAATGTCCAATCCTTCCAATACAGACAAATAGGAGTACTTGAACCAAAGTATCCTTGTGAGTGTGTAAGTACTGCAAATCAATAAGTGAATTAGTGAAACTAGGTGAAACTGCATTGTCTATCTACTGTATGTACACACTTTCTGACATCTTCATGTTTAAAATGAACATGTCAAGCTCTTTGAGTGCTCACGTTTTCAGTATGAATGTTATATATTTAGTAATATAACAGCCAGTTTAACTTTATCCATTAAAATATACCATACTGAATAATGTGTTTTTTGTAAAAGATATGTAATGACTGCACAGACTGATCCATGACATAAGTAAATGCAAGTCATTAAATTATATATAAATTATATACCATTAAAATGATTGTCATTACAGCTAGTTTGCACATAAGTCATTTTTGGGTCCACAAATGCATTCTCATCACAAATATTCAGTCTGTCTTTCATTGTATCCCATGTTTTTTTTTACTCATTCTCTCTGTGCAGAAGGTGCACCCATGTATTTTTTCCACCTTTTGATTTACAATTTTTCAGCCTGGATTTCAATTTGTCTTGATGATGATTTCCTGGACACATTCAATCATCTTAAGTCTGACCTTGACAACCTGACCTCTTAGATCTTCTTACTCTTTTATGTCCCACCTGGAAACTATGCTTTATTATTCTTTATTACTCATCCTAACAATAGAGTGTCACGGCTGATATTCTCTGTATAGACGGTATCTCTCCTTTGACTCTACTTGATGGTTAAATAAACACTGTATTTACATAGTTAGTTAGTGTCTACAAACCTATACTACACTACTGCTTGTCTAGGGCGGTGAACATTTGTTTTCTTGACTGCAGTATGTGTGTTGGCATTCTCTCTAAGGCTATAATGTACATTCTCTTTTGCCAATATATTGTACAGTAGAAATCTAGCCAGGATTCAATCAGTATCTGTCATTAAGTTTGATACATATTTACAGCGCCATGAGAGTGCTTTAAATGTTTTTCTCCTACTCTATATAATAACTCGGACCATCGGACCAAAATAATTTATATGCCTTCAGAATTATATTTAAATTAAATTTTTAAAAATATATTTTTTTAAAACTGAAAATTACTTAAATCCACCTGTATACAGTTGGATGATTGCAGAATAAATATCACCAACTCACAACTGAAACAGCAGACCAGATCAGTTATTTGGAGGAAAAAAGCTGGAGAAGGTTAGAAAAAGACTGGCAAAATGTTGAACCTTCATAGAAGCACCCGTTATCTAGTCTGTAGGTAATCAGAGCACTAATTTAGTTAGGAAAATGTTGAGCATCGTTGGGCTGATTGGTCTGTTCTTGTCATTATGTTATGTTATGTTATGTTATGTTATTATAAGAACAATTTAAAAAACAAAGAAATATGGCACAACATAGATAACATGATATACTACCATACTACCAAACTGAGAAACAGGACAAGAAGTGCAACTGTCAAAGAAGTGGCCAAGAGGCTAGGCTCTGGAGTATAACCTGAATAGAAAGTCCACTAATGCTTTCTGTCAAACTTGGAAGAGCTGCATCAAATATGCATGGACGAATGGGAAAAAATCCTCACATCTAAATGTGCAAAGCTCATACTGACGTGCCCAAGAAGAGGCAAAGCTGTCATTTCTTCAAAAGGCCTGTTTGTAGTCTTGACTGTGGAAGGCAGATGAAAATATTTGTTTGCATCATAAATGTGCTGAATTTATTGTGTTTGTGAAGGGAGAAATATTTCAGTGCATTACCACTGTAAAGTGAAACAGAAGAAAATGTGTAGAAATTCAAGGGAGGTGAATACTTTCTGAAGGCCATGTAAACATAAACAATGTTTACAGATACAGCTTGATAAGTTCAAATTTACCTGTCCAAACTATGCTTGTGAAGAAAAAAAAATGGAATCAAGCCTCTGCTGTTTTTTTATTTATTTATTTAATTTTATTTTTTAACCCTTGTTAAGAACGGGTACTCCATAGCTCGGTTTCCTTTGGTTTCCATAGCTGCAATCGATTTGTTTCCAAACCCCTGCTCTTAGTTACCACTGTGTTAACCACTCCTATCTTCTTTATCCTCAGTTGGTCTGCCCTTACCTACTGGCAAAAACTCTCTTCTTTTGGGTTGCAGAAATCCCATTCTTTCTTTTCTCTACCTCCCCACAGTA
Organism: Anguilla rostrata; assembly: GCF_018555375.3. Classification (NCBI taxonomy): domain Eukaryota; kingdom Metazoa; phylum Chordata; class Actinopteri; order Anguilliformes; family Anguillidae; genus Anguilla; species Anguilla rostrata. Next base: position 49,805,943 of record NC_057936.1, on the reverse strand, counting down.
CAGGTTTCATAACCTATGATTTATTCAACCTTAATGCCCTCCTCTCTAACTTATCTACGTGGTTAGCAAACAGCAAATGGCTTCTCAATCCGTCCGTATTTTTGATAATGAGACGCATGAGTAAGGTAGAGGGTGGGAACTGGGCTCATCGTTTTGGATGGTGGATGGTTGGAGATCTTCCTGAAAATCGCCAGCTGCAGCTTCCGTTATCAGGATAAAACCAGTTCTGGCCAGAAATGTTGAAGTCAGTGTCGATTTTTGTCAAGCCAGCCTCGCCTGTTTATCTGTTCGCTGAACGGGATAGCATGAGCTACAGTCGATGCAAACTGTCCCACCGCCTCACAGTCAACTTAATAATTCATCTCTTCCTGCATCCTCCAGAGATCTGCCAGCACTGCTACCTTTTTAATGGGCTCTGTGATTACCTGCACTGAGGTTTTTTTTTTGCATTTAACGGGAGACACTGGGCTGAAATCAATGAGTTCAGGAGGTGTATCGCCATTTTCGGTTTTTTTTTCTGTGCTGCTGTGAAGAATCTAGAGGTTTCTCCACGTCCTTCCCAACTGCGATCCATTCAGGCAGCTCCCCCTGCAAAGCAAGGCCCCTCCTTCTCCTAATTTCCAGCTTGCACTGGCCCTGATGATGCTGCAGCCCATTTCTGGGGGACAAATTATCGTCAAAAACTGGCAGCAACAAAGGCACAGAGAAAGCATTCTACTTTCATTTTAATCTGAAAGAATTTTTATCAAACCGCATGAGCACAAAAGGGAATTCTGAAAATATTTTATGTGAATTACTCGCACCCAAAGGAACATAGCCATTACCTAGGCAATGGAGGGATGATGAAGTGAGTCTTGCTTGAATATATATATATATATATATATATATATATACACACACATATACTTTTTTTTCTTGATTTGGCTCTGTGCTCTACAAATTTAGATTTGTAATCAAACAATTCATATGTGCTTAACATTCTCTGATTTAATTTAAGAGTAAGGGTACACCATTTAGAAATTATAGCACATTTTACACATAGTCTTCCATTTCAGTGTACTCTAATGTTTTGGACATTTTAATGTTCTGTAAATTAAAGTAGGCCTAGTCATAGAGTAGTTGGCATATTCTTGCCTGCAATGATTGCTTGAAGTCAGTGGCTCATAAACATCACCAGGTGCTGAGTGTCTTCTCTGGTGATGCTCTGCCAGGCCTGTACTGCAGACATCTACAGCTCCTGCTTGTTTACCTTGAGTTTTCTCTTCAGCATATGAAACACATGTCCAGTTGGACTCAGATTTGATAAATGACTTGGCCAGTCAATCATTTTCCAGTTATTGCCTTTGAAATACACATTTGTTGCTTTAGCAGTGTGTTTAGGATCCTTGTCTTGCTGTAGGATGAAGCATCATCCAATTATTCTGGAGGCATTTGTTTGAACTTAAGCAGATATGATGCTTCTGTACACTTCAGAATTCATACTGCTGATGCTATCAGCAGTTACATTATCATTGGAGACAAGTGAGCTAGTATCTTTGGCAGCCATACTTGCTCAAACCATAACACCTCCACCACCATGTTTTATAGATGAGGGGAAGGGGGGTGCTTTGGATCTTGGAGAATTCCTTTTAGCCTCCACACTTTGCTCTTGCTATCACTCTGAAGCAAGTGAATCTTAATCTCATCTGTCCATAGTACCTTAATCCAGAACTCTGCAGGCTCTTTTAAGCACTTATTAGTAAACTGTTACCTGGCCATCCTGATTTGTGGTAACCTAGTTGTTTGCATTTTCCAGTGTAGCCTGTGTAGTTCTGTTTATGAAGTCTTCTGCAGACAGTAGGCACTGACACATCCACGCCTTCTTTCTTGAGTATTTCCGATCTGTTGGACAAGTGTATGGGAGTTTTTCTTCATTACTGTGAGAACTCCTTCAGTCATCAAATGTTGAGGTCTTCCTTAGCCTACCAGGCCCTTTACGATTACTGAGCTCAACAGTGCTCTCTTTTTTTTTAAAGGCACAGTATGTAAGTATGGAGAAATGAGCATGATAAGGCTATATAAACCACCCAGGCCCTCCCCTCAACTCTCCCTTAAATGCCCCTCCCTCCAAATACATAAATGCCTACTACCTGGCATCTGAGTATTGGTAGAAGTCACAGATATAAAAGAAAACATAACATCATCATAATGAAGTTAAACAATGAACATAGTTATTGTTTTACAGCTATGGGCTATAGCAAGCATGATATTATTTGCAAAAATGATTGAGTTTGATGCAGTATTGCTGGCTAGTAGCGGTAGAGGTAGCATAAGCTGGCTGCGATAACAAAGCTAAAAAAGCAAGTACACAATACTCCACAGCCAAACTTTGACGAAACAGCTGCATGTAACTAAATTACCTAGCTCGTAGCTACCTAGCTACTAAAAAATTTATTTCTGTTTGCATCAGATATATCTCAATCTACCAATTTTTTCTAGCTAGCTAGCTTTATGACTACGTGTGCAGTATCTCTGCTCTGCTTTTATCTGTATGGCGCCACCCTGCCTGTGAACATTCTGAGTTTCTAAGGTTTGGCATATGTCTCTGTTTTTTCGCTTATTTATCAGCCTCATAATGACTTCCTTCACTTTCATTGACACAACTCTGGCCCTCATGTTGACAAATGCCAATAAAAGCTGAGAATCTGCATTTCAACCCCATGTGCATAGTCTGATTATAAATCGAAAATAGTGGAGTACAGGGCCAAATCAATAAAGAAAAGCAGGTACATATATCTAGTATCAGCAGTACTAGGTAGGACCTACACTTGACAATTGTACACCTACAATTCATCAGGTTCTGGAGGCATTTCTTTGGTATTTTGGTCCATGCTTAGTCGATGCCATCATTCAATTCTTGCAGATTTTTCAGCCACACATTATTGTTGTGTACCTCCTATTCCACTTCATTCCAAAGTTTCTCTATTGGATTCAGATCTGGGTACCGTGCAGGCCATAGGTGTAAACTAAAGTGACTGTCATGTTCGAGGAACCAGATTGAGATGATGCGTGCTTGGTGACATGGCACATTGTCCTGCTCAAAGTAACCATTTTAAATTAGGCAGACTATGGCCATAAAGGTTGCATATAGTTGGGTTGCATATAGTCAGCAGCAATGCTTCGGTATGCTGGGGCATTCAAATAGTACTCAGTTGGTATTAAGGGTCCTAATATGTGCCCAGAAAACTTTCCTCACGTCATTACAGCATATCCAGCAGCCTGCATCATTGATGCAAGGCATTTGTGATGTTTATGCAAACGTCTGACTCCACCATCTACATATCACCTCAGAAATAGAGAATCCTCAGACCAGGCGACACTTTCCAAATCTTCATTCATCCAATTTTGCTGATCACATGCCCTCATCATGTAGCCTCATCTTTCTGTTGTTAGCACACAGAAGTGGAACACAGCATAGTAGTGTACTGCTGTAGGCCATAGTTTGACAAGGTATTTGGGGTTCAAGGTTTCAGGTTTATTCAGAGATGCCCTTTTGCAAACCGCTGTTGTAAATAGCTGTAAACATTCATGCTATTTGAACATTTATGGCCTTTCGGTTCACTTGAATGAGGCTGCCAATTCTCCTCTGAACTCTCTCATCAACAATTTGTTTTTTCTCGCAGAACTACTGCTCACTGGAGTTTTTTTATTGGTCTATTCTCTGAAAACTCTAGAAACTGTAGTGCATGACCATCTCCCACCAGCTGTTTATGAGATGCTGGAACCATGTTTGGCACCAGCGATCATACTACAGTCTAAGTTGCTTAGATCATTACATTACAGGGATTTAGCAGACACTCTTATCCAGACTCATGCAACTTTTTACCTAGCACAGTTATACAGCTGGACATATACTGAAGAAAAAGAGGTTAATAACAACAGTGTCCTTCCCAGGAATGGAACTTATGACCTTTAGGTCGCAAGGCCAGTTCCTTACCAAGTATCCTACACTGCCACATATGTTGTGATATACAGTTAAAGCTGAAAGAGGAAAATGTTAGCTTCAGGCTGTCATTGAATGCAACCAAGTACTAAAGTACCTGTAATAATTATCACACCAAGAAAATTCCATTTGGAATGCAAAGGTGAACTGTACATGAAAGAACAGTTTTTATGGGTCTGAGCCTTGCAAATGATGGCATTAGGAAGCTCATCTTCTGTATTAAGGCATGAGGGCTAAAAGTGTGATCTCTCAGGAGCCCTAGGCAGTGGCAGTGGGCTGGTATGAACTATGGAGTACAATAGGTCTGCCAGGACCAGTATAACCAACTAGGCCATTTTTTTACTTTGTGCATCTCTACATTTATACTTTATTTTTCAGCTAAAATAAATGAGCAAATGACTAATTATACTAATTAATCTGCATGAACAGATATGGCATAAATAGAGGTGTGTGAGAATAACTGTAGGACCTATACGTAATTATGCTTGTGCAGACAGATGCGCATGTTTGCTTGCACACCAGCTTGCGTGTGTGTGTGTGTGCGTGCATGCTCGCATGCACACACGCATGCGCAGGTGTATTTTCACATGCAGTTGCTTCATCTTTTAAGTTCCCGATGTTTCACAAAATGACTAAACGGATTCAGCAATGGCCGCGATAAACGAAACCTTAATTAATATGCAGAATGTGGGTGGCGTACTTGCAGCACACCCGTACAGCAGCCTCGCACCCGCGACCCGTGTGGAGTCCTTATCTCTGCCTGCCCACCATGTCTCACTCTCACTGTGCTCTCCTGCCCCACAGAGGCTGCAGGTGCCCCCAGTGTGGGCTGCTCACACATCTGCTGAGTCCACACACGAGCCCCATGCATTTAATGACCTCCTGTGGAACTAAATACAAGGAGCTTGATAGCATCTTAAATAGCATCTGTGTGAGATGTCTAAAGCCAATGTTTTGTCTGAGTTTTCGTTTCAGTTGTTCTTTGTTACCAAGGTAATAGGATATATTCTTTTTTTCAAGACGACCCTTTTTGACACTGGATCCCATATATATATTTGTCATGAACTTGGACTTCAAAATGAAGTGCTACTTTTTTCTTTTAATAACAAATAGTTCCTGCAGTTATTTTGTTATTTTATTTTTGTGATCACTGAACTCAGGGTGTTCGCAACTGTTTTGTGCAGCAGAAAGGTAATATTAAATTTTGAGTTCTTGCATTAATTAAAGCTGAAGTGTTGAATACAAGGGTCAAATTTTACTGAAAGAAAATGGCAATAACAAGTAAAAGCTTAAATTTTGTTTATGGCTCTGGCCATGTCTGGAAGTATTACTTGTGATATAACAGAAAATAGATATATTTTATATAAAACAAGCTTGCTGGGCTGGGACAGAAGTGAATTAATCTTGTGGACCAACCGACTATTCTAGTCTGTCGTTCTCACCACAAGTTTTCACACAGCAATCTCTTGACTCCACCAACAACAAGCCGCTTCTCCTGCTGTGAGCTGTTGCTAATTGTGATGTGGAATTATCTCACGCTGCTGTTTGTCAACATTACTTTTAGCTTTTAGTTGTTAAAAGTAACATTTTGGGTTTACAAATATATGTTGCACAGGGTCCTATTTGCAAGCCTTAGCTTAAATAGCTATGTCACACACCAGCATGACACCCCTGGGAGAGAGATGTGGCAGTTCCAAAAAAACAGTGTTGGTTGCCACATGGAGAGAGAGAGAGAGTGCACCCACACCAACACAAAATCAAATAAACGCACATCTTCACCCTTCTGAGTGAAAACAATAAACTAAAATAACAAATCAAAATAATAAATACTAAAGAAAGTAACACAGAGCAGCCGCTTTTCAGCGTGCTGCTCATAGCTGGCCAACTTTTCACCAGTTTCTTTCTTCCTCTTGTTGTGTGACAAATTAAACAAAATAAAATAGAACGAAACTCAAAACTCGCTCTCTCAACGTGTGCTCCCGGTCTCGGCCCCAAACTGTGGAGAGAAACACATCTTTAAGCACCTGGGCTGATTAGTTAACGCAACCCAGGTGCGTGTGCTCTCTCCACCAGCCGGCGCAGCCGAGACCAATCCAATTCACCACCGACTCGTATGGCACAATTAATTGAACTTGTATTTCATCTCCATTTTTATACATTCTCCATCTGCTGAGTATGCTTTCATTTGAACTACGTTCATTGAGTAAACCCGTATACCTGCAGTGATAAAGTTGGGTATAAAAGGTTTCGAACAAAGCCATTTCACTTATTGAGGCTTTATGCCAAAACATTTTAATCTTTAATCTTGTCTTTAACTGGAAATGTGGCCACAGAAAATTTATGACTGGGATTATTTAATTATTTTTATCTACACATCTTGAGCTTTGCCCTTAGGGGCTGAGGTAAGAATTTAAACCAACTTAGAGACAGGTGCAGGATACTTGCCGTCAAAACTGTCAGAGTCATTGCAATTGATTCCACTCGATTACCCATTCCGCCCTGCTTCTTGTCACGAGCAGGGACTACATGCTGCTGTTTGCTTGGCTCTTTAACAGTGCTACCACGCGCAGGCAGGTGGCAGGTAAGCTGGTAATAACTAACGAGCTGAAGCTGTGGCAGAACTCTGACAGCGCTGGCCAGTCACGATACTTTCCACGTTCCATCTTTAAACGTTTGTGCCACCGCAATGTCACGCCATTATCTCCCTACTTTGTGGGTGAACACTAGTCTTTCACCACCAGCTCTCGTGTATGACTGTTGAGCATTTCCTTGCTCTCAGTATGTGCCGTAAATGCTAAACCTTTGCAATTCTTGTTGGTGCCCATTTAACTAAATTGTCCTCCGCCACCGGTGCATTGTAGTTCTTCCTCACGATCGATCCAAACACCTGAAGCACATTTTCAAAGCGTGCTATCGGTAGTGAAAGCTTGCTGCAAGGAGTGGTACTCTAGGTAATGTTACAATGCGTTGCATCATTTTCAATGTCTTTGAGGAGTGGTTACTGTCTCGAGCTATGCACCCATTCAGGTGGCCACCCCTTGAAAGGCTTTGAAGGGGTCAGAGTCTCTAAGGATGAAGGACGAGGGTAACTGTCAAACACCGGTCTTGTTTTGCAATCAAATACCGTATATGAATGAAAGTATGAAGTTCATACCCCCTTAAATTTCCCATAAAAAGGCTCTGTTAACTGATTTATCTGCCATAATCCTCACAGCCGTAAGTACTGTGAAAGAGATGCAGTGAATTGTTTTCACGATGCGCTAGAAGACTTTCATTGTGGATGGAGGAGATCGTATCTGGTTTGGGTCTGTTTGGTTTATATATGTCAGAACTTCAAATCACAGCTGTATCCTGGCTCATAATTTTCTTTAACATGTTCAATTAATCACAGTAGGTGCATATTCAATGGAACTATTCAAATGGCTTGTAGAATAATCGGATTGTAGACTCTTGTGTTACCATAGATGGAAAATATTTACCTCACATGGTAGGTAAAGTTTCAGTTTCACTTGAACTGGGATTAATATCTCTGTGTGTAAAATGCTGCATTGATCTACCCATACCTTGCATGGTAATTATGGGGCAACATTAACACAATTAAATGATTGATGTTTGAGTGATGGATAATGTATCAACTAAAGACAGAACAGCTGTTGATCATTAATCTCCAAGTGTGATTCAAGAAAAATTACATTTACCAATTTACACAATATCCACAGTTCCCAAAAATAATGTAAGACAGTTGAAAAACAAATATGAACTAATTATTTATTTTGGGCACCCCCAAAATATATCATAAATGTTCTGTTTTTCACGATCACACCATTAGCGTTTAGTTTATTAAGCAAAAACTGGAGGTAATACCATCCTTTTCCCCTGTGAAATTTTTAGACCTTTTAAATACTCCCATGCCCCTTGTTAGCACCTGCATGCAGCCACCCTTTTCTGTTATCTGTGCCAGACCAAAATTCCAGTAGAGCACTAACTGACTGTGTTTGATCATTGCGCCATAATTTTGCTCCCTCTGGGGCCACCGGGCTCTGAAAAGATCAATGGTCTAGAAATACCGAGTTGACTGGGTTTGAGGCAGCTTAATGGGGAAATCCTCTGAGATGTCTGGATGTTGTGAGAATCTTCAGTGAGAGTGTCGATGCATGAGGGGCATTCTACATTGAACACAAGCCCTTGGAGTCTCCAATAGATTTCTAAATGATATGGTGTGGTACCTCACTGAAATAGTTTACAGTATTTTGAAATATTATACAATATTTATAAGCATACATAATAAACAGATTCTGGGAAATTTTGATTTTGCTATATATTTTTAAAGTTGTAAAAAGTGCATTTATTAATAAGTGACGTTAACTACCTCATAATTCAGTAACATTGCAATTTATATAAATGGATTGGTCATGTATTCATTGCCACCAGCTGAATATTTTTGATGGTTTTAATATTGCCCGTCAGCAACACACTGTCACCAGTGTCTATCACACCACCCACAATCTTCAATTACTGAGACACAACTGTGGCCTCCAATAGTAGGATCGTAGTGAGTAGTATGTGTAAGGTGTAAAAAAAGATGCTGTAATGTGGTTAATGGCACAGCCATGGTACAGGGTAGATACAGTCCCTAGTCTATATAGGAATAAACTCCAAGGACACTTAGATGCATAAATGTGTACTCAGCTGTAATGAAAAAGACAGTCATGACAAAAGATGGCTGATAAGTGAAACAGTTGTCATCCTCACATTCTCCTCTATGCTCCTGTCAAACATAAACCACACCCCATTTCCTTCACTTTCCAAGGAGTTCCTCTCAAGTCATTTGACTTGTTTACATCGAGCAGTTGAAGCTGACATTAGCTAGCTTTAGCAGAAACACTAAAAGCTGAAAATGCAGTCGATGCAGCAGGAAAATGGGGTCGAGGTTGCTTTTGCATTCTAATGGTGACCCCCCCCACCCCCCACCCCTCCATCCCCCATCCCCAACCAAAGTGCCCGCCAATCACCGTGCCTCACGCAAATCTTCACCTGGGAGAGGAAATGATGAGGCAAAGCCAGGCAGCTTTGTCGTCCGGAGCAGCACATCTCTACTGATGCATTCCTGATATCTTTAGGCAGGGCAGCGTGTGCCCTGAGGCAGAGCAGAAGAAGGCAAAAAGACGAGGGGGAGAAAAAAAAAACAGAGGCGAGGAAAGATTTCCCAGCCTGATTTGACTGGAGCAGGGAGCCCATTAAAACTATAATGAGGAATGAGATCAGCCTGATATATTTAGAATCCATAAGAGCCGCTGCATAGTCTTATCGCTCCATTTTTTTGTCACGGCTGCAGATATGTGCATTGGGGAGGAAAGCCGTGGAGACGTGCATTAGAAGCTAAAGATAATGCAATTGCCATGCGATTAATCACAGGCCAGCAATAGTCCATATTTGTCCTTTCCATTTTTACATTTTCTAAGTTACATGTTCTCAGAGGAATAGTGAGTCTGTATTCTTTTTTTTTTTCAGAGTATTGCAATGCGGTCCTGCTCTGCAGCAGTATTGCATGCAGCGCAGCTCGAGTGCGCTAAGATGGCAGCGCCTGGGTAATGGCGGCGCAGATGCCGTTTCGCGACGAACGGCACGGCAAGCGCGCGGAGTCTGCTCCGCGGAAGAGCGCGCTGAGCCGCTGCTCCCGTCTGAAGCCTTCTCCCTCGTCCCCCCTGCTGTTCTCGCTCGCACGTCTCCTCTCCTCCATCAGTGAGGCTTCTCCCAGTCATAATCTATTAAACATCAGCTCTGCAAAGCTCTATCTGCTGCACAAGCTGCCTCAAAGCACTTCAGCAAACCAATCCAGAGCTTACGTCTGTGGTGAATGGGCACGCCAGAGAGGTTAGCAACCATTTTTGTTCCCGTCGATTTGCCACTCGACAGTAATTTGTATTTGATGGTTATTTTCTACCTGCGTGTTTCGTTTAACGCCCCACTTCCTGTGTGTCTATGGTTGAATTCGCCCAGCGGTGTCTCTTGATTACTTTTGTGTGATTTCCTCTCCCCCCCTCCCCATGATATGGTTATACTCTGAGTTTTTAGGTAGCTATTTTTCTCCCCTGGGAGGGTGATCCCATCCGTACACTTTGTACAGGTAAATGAAGAGATGCATCCACATCTTTATCATAGTGTTCTGCTGCGGGGGAAACGCTGAACAAGCTGGGATGTGCCAGGGCTGGGGATTGTGCTCTGCTCCAAAAGAACTGGCTGAACAGAAACAGTCAAAATGGGAGAAATCATTTGGCATACATCCCACTACAAGCAGGGAAAAACAGGAAATCACCACAGTAAGAATCACAAAGTAGGATGCTCAGAGAAAATGTTTAACCCGGATGGACAGAATGTGATTGCTGATCATTACGTTGTGAGCTGCTTCAGGCTTTTTTTTTCCCCCTCTGAAAGAATAGTTTGACCATGAGAGAGAGAGAGAGAGATAGAGAAAAAGAGAGAGAGAGAGAGTGAGAAAGAGAGAGAGTGAGAGAGAGAGAGAGAGAGAGAGAGAGAGAGAGAGAGAGAAGCACTGTGAATCGGGGAGTGTATGGGAGAGAAGGCTGCCGGAATGTCAGCAGAGCCAGGAGAAGCTGCACTGCGGACTGCCGAAACAAGCAGAGCTTGCAGATTAAGGCCCGAACTGCTGGGAGTTTGATAGTGGTCACATGATTTTAAAGGTGCCATGACTGTTTTTATTCAGGTCCGCACCAACCTACAGTACTTTGCACATAGCTAAATATGTATGACTCAGTGCTGTAGTCTGTCTACCGATACACAGGTTAACCTCAAATCCAGGTCCAAGATAAAATGGGTGCCTCTATCCATATTATTAATTCACTCTATAAAATTACTTACTGTATGGTGCTGCGTTTCAGATTCCAATATAAACACATTTCACTACAATTATTTTGGTTGTCTCTGGAAAAAAATTGATATACAGCACAACAAATTTTCTTTCTGCTTAATATCATATGTACAAATGAACATATACTTACATTTACATTTAAAAAAAAATTAAGAATCAAACAAAAAGGAAATGAAACTTCAAAAATGAAAAAAATATTTTTTTATTTGATATAACGGGATTTTTATTATGATTATCTCTCATACAATACATTGCATTCCTTAAATGATATAGAAAAACCAAGATTAGTGAAAAATAGGCAGGAGCACAACAATGAAACAGACATTGCTGGAGAGGCCTGTGCATCTCTGTCTTCTGCAGGAGCTGCAGAAAGAAATATAACCTGAAATATGTATTTTATAAAAATGCATATATTGAGGAGCATCAGATATGCAGAAAATGAATTTGGCTTTCCCAAATACTGCACGTTACCCCAAGACGTTTCTATAGAGGCCAGAAAAATGAAAATTGATCCATCGTCACATGGCATTTTGTTCTGTATTCCCGCTTCTGTTGACATGCATTAGTACTCAGGTACACCCTGTTGCCCCGTGTGCATTGTTCAGCTAGTCAAACATATACGAGTGGCTGTCACATGGTATGGGAGGTGATCAAACCGCAGTGACATCCAGGTGTCTTCTTGAATGTTTTTTTTTATTTATTTATTTTCCCCCTGATGTAGGAGTATTTGGGTACTGGAGATGCCAGAAGCGATCTTGTGCATGAGTGTGTGCCGTGTAATTGCATTAACAGAAACCACGTATCATGCTTTTTCATATTAATGCAGCTGCATTAAACAGAATAACATTGAACTGTACACAACAACTACCTGGAGTCTCTGAACTTGTCCAACGCATGCCTGTGGCCATTTTATGTCTGCTTCTTGGTGATCATGCTATTTATTCTCCTAGCATAATTACTGAATGATTTGGGGTATATACTTGTATACAGAGACAAATGTCCATGGTTGTATCAATGTTAACCTTACTACAAACTAATGCAATATATAGCATTACAATGAGAAAACGATCTACTAAATTCACATTCCTAACCTGTTCAGATTTAAACAACACATTCTTTAAAGTTTTTTTTTTTTTTTTAATAAATAAAATATTTCCCAGTTGTTTTATTATATCTTTTATAAAACAATCATACTTATTTATCCTCTTTGCCCCTACCCAATGCCAAAATGTAAATGCAAGAAACATCTATTTTCCCGAAAATAATCTCTCAAAACATACATTACGGTAGTCTGGTAGTGTGTTTAACCTTGTCACGAAACAGTCTCTGTATGTAATAATACACCAATGAATCTTACACAAAAATAATCAAAAATGCTAATTTCATAATCATTGTTTGAATACCTTGCAAGGTTATCATTTTCTTCCAAATTATTTGTTTTCCAATGAACAACTTTATATATCCAGTCAACATACAAATATACTTTTAAAGTATATTTTAAACTGCCTTCAGCTGAGCTAGGAATTTGTATATAATCTATTAGGTTCTGTCATGATATTATTCAGTTTTGAATTGATTAGTGATAGATTAGTTTTCAAGCAAGTTATTTAATTATTAAATTCAAATTTTATTTGAAAACAATGAATTTTCTCTATTGTCATTTAAATGCAATAACTGACCTTTATATGTACATGTCCCAATGTTTTCTGCAAGAAGGCTGCATTGGATTTTGTATTATTGGAATTTATTTAATTTTGCATAATTGCACCATCACAACATGTTGTATTAAAGTGTTTTGGTGAATCAAATTATTTCCTGTCCTAAACACAGGCACTTAAAATCACAGCCCACTTGTGGTGTTTGCATTTAAAAAATATGACAGCAAATTCTTGACATAGCCCATAATTATATAGCTTTGATGCACATTAATTAAACAAATGGGAACATTTTTGGATTATTATGTTCTCTCCTTCACTCTGTGAGGTCAAATCTCGTGTTGTGATTATCCCTGACAAATTTATGATAAAATATAGCATTAAGCATTTATTAAAAATGATACAATTACTTGATTTATGATGAGTCTGAGCTGCCTCCTCCCTCTATTGCCTAAAGAAATGGAAATCTTAATTACTTTTCTGGTCTTTACAGTTTAATCATGCCAGCACATATTTCAAATATGACAGGCTAAACAAACACATATTTATGCATCTCCTGACCTTTGGGCTTCTACTCGTATAGGACTTTAGTGTATGTGGTGAGAGACGGTAAAGATTTTTTTCTTAAAATTTAAAATAAATAAATAAATAAAGAAATAACACAAACATAATAAGAAATCTTTCTGGGAGAAAATAAAATAATGAAGTGTTATAGCATATAACATGTGAGGAAGGAGGCAGTGATGTATATATAAGGAGATCTCTGCCTTCTTGGGAGCAGTGGAACATCTATATGACAAATGAGTCTGGGGCAAAGCACTGAGCTTAAAAAGCTGAATATGATACTCCATCTAAGAGCTGGAAGAAAGACTTCCGATGGGTTTGGGAGGATGAAGTGACAGACATGTCACATCTTTGTGTCTCTAAAATCCATGCCTAGCCCAGTGTGAAAAGGAAACCTGCATGAAAAGGAAATGCTTTGAATACAATGCATCCCACCCCGTTCACAGGGACAGTGTACAGATACCGTTTTTTAACATTGGGCTTTATTTGTTTCTGTTCATCATATCTAATTATTATATCTATTATATGTAAACGGAAAGACACCCACTACTGTAACGCATACACAAACATGCATAAAGAAATATGAACTCACACAATTCCACATACATACATACACACACACACACACACTTCCAGCCTGAGAAATTTAAAGTCCTCTCGATACTTCAGAATCCATTTCTTGCTTGCCACAATTTATTATTTCCAAGCAAAATATATTATTTTGTTTGTATTCAGAGTAGCAGAACAATTTCTCAACACAACTATTGTGGAAAAGTTGCATTACAACTATTTCACAAGCTGAGCAGAAATAATTTTTGTGTTTTATGGAATATTGTACCTTATGAAAAAACTGAATCTGACCAAATGATCTGTGCATTTGTCAAAAATATATAGGACATTTGTCCCCTTTAATTTTCTATATTTTAAATGAGCAATAGATGCAAAACAAAGATAACCAAGATAACAATTTGGTTTCATTGACTGTCCTGGCTATTGTCAACAGTAGCATCCTAGTTAGGACTAAAACCTTCAGGGTTCTGACTGGAACCACTGAACATTAGTTTGTATGACAATATTTGCATTTTACTCAGTGGGCTGTGAAGTCAACAGAATTTAAGAGCTGAGTGTTCAGCTAACACATTTAAATAGGAACAACATGCAGTGCAGAGTGCATTATGATAATAAGTTGCAATTATACACAGATCCCCATATCTATTCCCCTGTGTTTTTGAACACTGTGGAACACAGCAGTACACTGAAAGACTAATTCAAGTTGCTAACTGATGCTTTAAGACGGCATCGAAAAATGTATGTGCTGCGGTCAGAAGCACTTGGATTTCTTCGTTTTGATTGCATTTGTTAGCCCCCAGTCTGCTGTCCCCTGCACCATATATGCGTATGTATGCACACGTGTACACATTCTGGCAAAGACATAAATAGGCACATGTATACACATGCACCCATGCACACAAATACAAAAATATTCCTTTTACGTTGAACATTTGATAACGGTTAGAATTGTTTGATTTGTTTTTTTACCTTGCTATAAATTTTCTATTCATTTTGCCATTACACTATCAAGAATAAAATGTATGGTTTGCAATAACTAGTTTATCACCAAATCTAGAAAATAAATTAGTAATATTTTACAAATATTTCAGTGCCAGTCATGTTATGCAGTTTCACAAATCCATGGCAACCAGCAATGTACAGTACATGATTCTGAATGCATGCCAGAGTATGATCACGAGCTCAGTGATCATCCGCTCAGTACATAGACCCTCCTCCACTGTAGAGCAGGAACCAGTGTGGCATAAACTGGAGTCAAAGCTGGCTGACCCCATGCAGCATGATTGCTTTTCCATTACCTGCAATCATCACTGTGGCGCACAGCGACTCGCTGAATGTTGCCGTCTGCTCAGATTGAGATGACTGTCAGATGTTTGGACTTTACCCGCGGTCTGAGGTTAAGATTTCAGCCCCCACTGCTGCATTCTTCCGTTGTGGTTTTGTGGTTGTTGAAGCCCCTTTTCCTGTTATCGTGTTTTACAACTCAGGATTTAATGCAGATGCCTGTAGACTCAAAATAGTCACACAGTTTACGGACCCCAGCCACAACTGTCTTGTAAGTACGGTACCATTAAAAACACAGCAGTCTCAGCTGACATTGGTTACCATTAATAAGGCGGGAGGGAGTGGGGGGTGGGGGGTGATAGTGCATCATTACAGATTTGTTCCAGCTTATGAACTTATTCAAAACAATAACCATCATATTTTTAATATGCCCATTCCTTAATAATCACCTTCAAGAGAATTTTCATCAAGTATACCGCACATGTCTTTTCAGATGGACACAAGAGAAAGAGCATGCCCTGGGCCTGGACATAACTAGACCTCTTGTCCCAGCATTCCCCTGCAATTACCTACTCCATGTTGTCATGCCAGGCTTCCCAGGATAGACGCTCTTTAATGCTGGTAAAGTGTGAAGCCAGGTTATCCCGGGGCATTGTGGGAAGGACTTAGGGTAGTGGTGACACAAAGAAAATTGGCTGACTTAAACCCCGCCAACCCCTAGCTGAACAAAGCCAAATGTTAGCCGCCATCTATAGACCTCCAGGTAATAGTCGGCTAATGACATACCTGGGGCTCAGGCCAGCGAGGTTTCGGCTTTAGAGCCCTGCCTACACTCATATCCCCAGCTTTTACCATCTCACCCTCATGGCCCCAACCGCAGATCGCATGAAATGAAACCAATGTAAAATCATAAAAGATCAACCTGACATGGAATGTCAGGACCATCAGAACAGGGAGCAAAGAATCAGCTGTACGGAATATAAGAATCCCTCATTTTCAGACCAGGTATTTATAGACCAGGTCTTTAGACTATTTGTTTTTCTTTATTTTTTTGTGAGGAACAATTCATTTTTGGCTGGCTCGGATGGTAACGAACCTTCATCAGCTTGTCGAGGCTAGAATTCCTTTCTTTGTCACTGATTTATTCATGCAATGCAAGGCAATAAGAGATAAAAATCATACTAATGAAATGTTGGCAGAATAAAATGTTTATAAGGATTTTGTACAAGCCTATAATTAATTTCAAATGGCACTGCTCTTTAATGTTACAAATAATACTGAAAAAATACATATTTATATGCAAATACTTATTTTCAATTAGTGCTTGTTATTACTCAAGTATACTTCATGTAAAAGCTAAAAATTATCCACAAAATTGGCTGCAGAAATATTTGAATGAATTTTGGTTATTTACTCCATTGGCTTTTAAACTGCTGTGTGACAACACTGAAACCCTTTTACAAATAATTTTATGTCTAATCTAAATGTATTATTTGTTTCATATTTTCATTGAGATTATTCCAATATTAGCTGTCTATTTAACGCAATTTCTATTTTTTTTTTCCATTTTAACAGCAGGTTTCCTGTGGAAAAAAATACCGAAAAATGACGCTCTGTCCAGCAATCTGTTAGCCAGCAAGCTCTTTCACTGAATTGCCCTGAAGGCTTAAATCTCATAGCCTTTTGTTTTTTCTTTCAAAATCTTCACATTTTGTTGATTGGAATGCCATGCATAGAGATGACAAATGATTTCATTTGTCATCATGCAGTTTGTGACTTCTATTTCCTAACACAAAAGTACCCTCCATCAATGACAAGAAGTTTCAGTCCAGGTTTGATATTCTGGAACTGCTCAGCAATGTCAGAATGAGATTGATTTTTAAATATTCATCACAAAACTAGTGTGCAGCTGCACACGAATGAACACACAAATCAATAACTTCGCATTTGCCACCTGATATTTTAACCTCGATCTTGTTGACTGAACGGGTATGATTTTCAAGTCTTTCCATCGTCACACAATTGACTGGAGAATCGATATTATTTGCAGCAGGTATTTTCTCTCACTTCTTCTTTAGGTGGCATGAAATAACCTTGGACACAAGATGAGATACGCTGTCAGTGCTATCTTATCAAGAGCTATGCTGCTGCACCTCATAACCACATCGCTGTGAGTAAGGTCCACCAAAGCTTTCTCTTTTTTTTTCCCTGACGTATTTGGCCTTCCATCTCTGCAAGCGCTCTTTCTAATTCTCTTCTTTCAGATGGCTGTTCTCCTCCGGCTCCTGTCATGTTACGGTCATTCCCACTTCTTTCAGAGAACAATCATCTTAAGTTTATTTTGTTTTTTTAAAAGTGCATTGTGTTTTCCCGCAGCAGAGTGTACAGTAGCTGTTGAAACCGGCTTCAGTGCCTGAGTTTCTGCTGCACTACTCTCCTATGTACCATCAAGCTGAAAGAATTCTGTGTGTGGATTGTTCCCATGGCTACTCCTGTCAAGCATGGCAGTAAATCCACAAAACAGTGCCACTAGATAACATAACTAAATAAGCTGCTGTAATAAAAATAAATATATCTGCGGTACTGCAGAATTTAATAGCCTATTTTGTGGGAGAATAATACCTTTTTATCCCATTTTGTCATTTGCTTGTTTTCAGTTCATAATGTGATTTCTCAGACTGAAAATATGTAAAATTCAGTAATGTACTCAGGCAGTGCACAAGTTGTACGAAACACAAAACAGTGGAAAGGGTGATATGTGTTTGTTTATTCATCTTCTCCTTCACCTCATGCTCCTCATTCTCCTCTTTTCTCCATCTTCCATCCTCTTCTTTTCTTCTTCTTCTTTTTCTTCTTCTTCTTCTCTATTTAACTCAAACTCAGTCAAAGCAATTAAAGTCTCTGCTTTTGCTACACTGTGTTTTTGAGTGAGGGAGATAGGACTGGGGTAAGCACTGAAACAGGAAAGCATTGTGACATAATCTTCCAGAGTCCGGGGTATTGGGGCCCAGGACGAGCTGTGGTGGGCTTGTGAAAGAAGCTCCAGTGAGCAGGTGGTTTATATTCTTGACCCAGAGACAGGGGCGCCGGAGGAAATTTACAGTCATCGCCACTCTCTGCTCCAGACTCTTGACCTCAGCCATCTTAAATGGCCGTTGACAACTGGAACCAGGAAGCCTCATGAATTTAAAAGAGAAACGGAGACTGACCCGCACTGAATCCCAAATGATTTCCCTGGGTGACATGATTGGCACACATTGTCAAATGGTGGAGTTTGGTTTATTCATGTTTCTGTTAACAACCAGTTAAGCCTTTAATGATATACAGCGGTAGAACTGCATCTGGAATAGGCCTTTCAAAATCTACTGTTTTGATCATTAAACCTAAAGAACAAATTGTTGTTGTTCAATATTTTTGCATTTATATTTCTTATTGGATATGTAAAATACATGATTCAAATTTTTGCAATGCATTATTAATATTTTACCTCAATGTACAAAAGTCCAAATAAGAAGTTCAATGTTTTGATGGGAAATTTGCAAATAAAAGTAGTTATATTATTACCTTTTCATTAACCATATTTATAAGAAGTATATTTGTAATTGCTCTCTAAGCCCAGAGACTTCCAAAAAACCTCAGATTTTGGTGGAAAAAAGTGATTGTATTATTTTCAAAGTTGAATTTATATTATATCTTGTGTGACCTGTTTGATAGTGGATGAATTTGTGTAGACACTGTGGAACACTAACTAATTATGCTTTGTCTAAACCGAAGAGTACTGGTATCTGAGCTTGAATTCATAATCAAAGACAGGTAATAAATAACAATCATTCACACTCAAGGTGTGTGATAGAGTAATTACAAAGTCCTAATGAATATTTATTACCAAGAGAAAAAAAAAATAAGTAATGGTTTTTATGTAGTGTGGGTTTGTCACGTAAATCATTCATGTTTGGGGAAGTATCATTTACTGAAATTAAATTCCATTACTGCTGAGAGGCAAAGCACCTCATCTGCACTAGAATATGCGAGAGCACACCACCGTGTTTATTTTGTCTCACCAAAAATGTATATTTATTTAATTTGGAGAAACAAGATGTGAACGGTTGGCATGGTAGCCTAATTATCATGATTGTATGTGTTTCCATGGAAACCCACTGGTCCATTGGTTTTGATTCATTATGTTGCTATACTATCTCACAGATTTAAATTATTTGGTAGCGATATAAAAGGATTGCACTCGCTGAGGTTTCTGGTATTGAGTTGGAATTGAGTTTTGACAATTTGAAAAATCATTTTTGGATTGACATGGACAAATAAATGGAGAAATTCCACACACATCCCACCATCTAACAAGATGAGTGCAATCAACAAGACATCATGCGGTGTAATAAGCCATTTTATGTTATATGAGATGGACATTTATTTATCTGGGGGTAAAAAAAGCATTAGACCAGTTTTTTTGTTTTTAATTGACTTAATTTGCTGTTAAGTTCGAGAGTGCTCAAAATTGTGAGTTGGTTGCATTTGCAATATTCATTTATATGAATATATTTATGAAAGTTGAATTCTATTGCTCCGGCATGCACTTGTTTCCTGCCAGGGCTCAAAGCACAGCTAGACAGGTCTGGAGTTTCTGAGCTGTTTTCTATAAAATGCGCCAATGGAGCAAATATTTCAGATGGAGAGAAAAGTTTCAAAAAGCTTACAACACAGTTTCAGGCATGATCTCAGCAATCGTTTAATTCTGATGGTATTGTTACATTTATTTTTAAATGATCATTTTTGTTTTCATCAGGAAAGGCATTACACCAATTCCCAAACTAACTCTAGGTGCAGTATGAACACAATTGATGTATTTAGATAGGCCACCATATTTTTCTCTCCATATGGTAATTCAGTTTTTCTTTGAGGTGCACATTTTCCCCACCACTGATCCAGGACTCTCTTATTACCAGTCATCTGTGGCTGTCATGTGTTCTACAAACTACAAGTGAGGAAAAGAAATATATCACTGATCTACTCCAAACAGGTAGGCCATCCTTTCTCATTGAGCCAATTCCAGCCAATCCCTGACTTGCGCAGTGAACTTGCGAATACTGAATCAGTGAGCGGTGATCAAATCTCCCTGAACAGGACTTTAGGCTCTTTGCTCCTTAAACACCACAAAGGCCAATGGTTTCATTCATTATTTTAGTCAGTTGGTCTGTATGTTGATGACAGTTTAAGACCAGCATGTTTTTTTCTTTGGTGATCAAGGCTTTTTCATATTCTGCATTAATCTTTAATCTTTATATTTTCTTTATATGTTTGTTTGTTTGATTGTTTGTTTGTTTTTGTATGTGTATAATTTCTAAATGTATTTAATTGGGTCATTTCTAAGTCCACTGTATCACACAGTCATAACTTTCCAGCTGTCGCCTCTAGTCATAGAAACTACCCAGACTCTGAAATGGCAGGTTTGTTAGGTATCAAAGACATTAAGCACTTTCCATTTCAATTCTGATCACTTCTCCTTTCTGCTCTGTTGGGTCTATTGTTAAACATGAGGTCTGCAATGCAAATTAATATCTTTTTAATTACAACGTACTTTTGCCTGCCTTTTGAACTGCAACCAGCAGAGGACAAGAGCTGATACCTGCAGGGTAGGCAGCAAAACATCCCCACACCATCACACTACCACCACCATGCTTGTCTATTGGTATGATGTTCTTACTGTGAAATGCTGTATTTGCTTTATGCCAGACATAATGGACCTGTGTCATCCAAAGAGTTCCCTTTTGACTTATCTGTCATAGAACATTATACCAAATGGCTTGGGGATCATCCAGGTGTTTTTTTTTTTTCTTCAAATGTGAGACAAGTGTTACTCTTCGTTACCGATGGTTTCTGCCTTGCTACTTTCCCATGGATCCCATTTTGGGGGATTTTTCACCATCCCCCAGGATGCTGAAGAAATGGTTCATGCGTTTGTATCCTCTCGGCTTGATTCCTGTAACATTGTACTGTCAGGTTGCACCAACTAGGCCACCAGGCTGGCCAGTGGAGGATGGGCTCCCCCTCTGTAGTAAGGTTCCTCTCAAGATTTATTCCCTTGGGGAGTTTTTTCTTCCGCCGTTTGAGGGTTTTCCCCCCACTGGGAGTCTTTTACCTTATGTACCTGCTATTTGGGGGTTCTGGCCTGGTGTTTGTTCTGTTTGATCTTTTTGCGCTGTCTCTTGCCTTGCTACTCTGTAGAGTGTCTTTGTGACAGCTCTCGGTAAAAAGCTCTATAAAATAAAATTGAATTGAATTGAATTTTTGTTCAGTATTTTTCTTATTGTGACTTTAGCTGAGGCTAGAGAGGCATGCAGTACTTTGGATATTCTTTTGGGATATGTTGTGACTTTCTGGATGAGTTGTCACTCCACCCTTGGAGAAATCTTGGCAGAGCAGCCACTCCTGGGATTCAGCACTGTTCCAAGTGTTCTCCATTTGGAAATAAGGGCTCTGTGGAGTTCCAGAAATGGCTTTGTGAACATTTCCAGACTGATAAGGAATCTTCTTTAATCGTGGCATAATGTGCTTGTAGAAACTTGGTGGTGACTACTTCACTCTGATGATAAGGCTCAATATGAGTGATGTTAAGATTAAACAGAGCTGGCTACAGTTAAGCATGGCTGTGTTCAATCAGCACAATCTAATTATCAGTTAAATTTGGAATTAGTTGATTGAGTAACTATGGGGGCAATTACTTTTTAACATTGGTGATATTGGTGTTTGATAACTTTTTTCATCAATTAATGAAATAGTAATTTTGAAAATGTGTTCTTTGTTTACTCAGTTTCCCTTTGTCTAATTTGGTCTAAAGATCTGAAACCATTTAGTATGACAAATGCAAACAGGAAATCAGGAAGGGCAAATACTTTTTTCACTGCCTTGTATCTGCCTAAACCCCACCTTCCCTTATGATGAACTTCATTAGGGGCTCTGAACAGAGTCTCCAGGATAAATTTCTAATGGTGAAAGACATGGCTACAGAAACATGTATTGGATGGATTCCATGATTATTTACACTACTCTGGAGGTCATGAAGATTTTGTTCATCACTGTGTAATGGAGGGTTTTCAGAAACAAATGCTAAAAGGATGATGATGCAGACGAAGCCGTTTGAATATTGTTTCTCAGTTGGTGACCCCAGTATTTAATGAGTGACCTTCTTCTGCATTAATGTCATATTACAATTTTGGTTTCTTCAGGCTTACTTGAAAATGTTTCGGGGGAGGAGAAACTGCATTGATATACAATAGTTCAAAACATATGCTACAGTTACTATTGTGAAAAACATTTATTTTGAATAATGGTTGAGAATTGGTTTAATTGTTTTGACATTCAAAATGTGTGTGCTTAATATAAAGAGTGACGTTTAAATATTATATATTCATATATGAATTTCTGTACATATCTTTCACTGCACATACATTTTATATATAAATTTCCATATTCATTGTCTATTCCTATTGACCAAATTATTCATGCTCAACTGCAATTGGTCTTCACTAAATTGTTGTAAATTTGTGCCACTTCTCTCTTCACCTCCACAGAACAGAAGGCATAAACACTCAAATGTGTTCATGTGCCAAATACACACAAACACCTTGCTCTCTCTCTCTCTCTCTCTCTCTCTCTCTCTCTCTCTCTCATCATACTGCTGTGACCTCAGGGTAATATTATTAGTGTGTAAACACACAAAGGTTAGTTTACATATATATTTACTTTCCATGAAGTTTTCATATGTTTGCCTAGTTTTGCATATTTTAAAATGTAAAGGTCTCACAAATTTAGATAAGAGAGGAAAAGGACACGACATTCCGCAATAAAAAAGAACTGAAGGGCAGCTGCATGCTGAAACAGTTCTGATGATGTTCTTAAACCTTCATGAACAAGTACAGTAAAAGCCCTAACAGCTGGGGAGGCAGATGTCCAAACAGGACTGATGGCTGCATGATGTGTTGATAAAAGTGAAGAAGGAATGCCAAAGTAAAGCTTTGTTTTCAGGGCATCTGCCTCTGTCTGGCTGGCTGTCCATTAAATAATGTAATTCTGGATTCAAATAAACATCAGATATGGGGCATCCCAATTTTTGCAGTCGCTAAAGCAATAAGTAAAAATGCATGAAAAATCATTGTATATTGTATATGTTAAGTCACACGATGTTCTCACAAAGTTATTATACATTTACCAAGATACATCAAATGACATTTATTTACAATGATCTCTCACAATTATATATCCTAATTTCGAATTTTTTCTAAATATTCTATCCATAAAGATTCAAAAGTATATACAGAGAGGTTAATTACAGGATGTATAGGATTACAGATGTGTACTTTGAGTTTTATTTTGGCTGTTGTTGCATTTGCTTTTATTTGACATTCAAGACATGTCTGTGGTTGCTGCCTTTTGTTCTAATTCAATTAATTAATTTATTGTTTACCTGCTTACATTTTTACAACATATTGTGATCACACGTAAGCATTTAGAATTCCGTGACACAATGAAGAACAGACTAATATCATTTTGATGTCAATGGCATGTTATTCTATTGCTATAATATTTATATGAGAAAGGCTACACTCCAAACGGACACTAAACCAATCCACTGTCATTTGTCAAAGAGCAGAGATACAACAAGGAGATCTGATTTTGGAGTGATAGCCATTCATCACGTTAGTGTTGAGAGCTAATATTTGACCTTGTGGGAGTTGAGTGATCATTTTGTAATTATTTTGTTACAAAAAAGACAGAGGATAGTTTATTATGAGGGGAGAAATGAATTCCACAGATGGTGGCATTAATAACCGCTAATTTGATTCACTGTGTCCTCGGCCTTTGTAAATGGTGCAGATGTGGAACCTGTATGTGTTAGGGACAGCAGGGAGTGCAATGGATCTGAGTGGAAGCGTTTGTGTGTCTTTCTATTCATGTGGGTGGGAATGTTTGTGTGTGATGCTGAGTGTGAACATTGTGAAAATTTGTTCATGAGCGTACTTGCTTGTACGTGTGCAGGCATGCTTACCTGTTTGCGTGCGTGAGTACACATTTATTTACCGTAGGTGTGCGCATGTCCTTGTGTGCCTGAGCGTGTGTGTGTGTGTGTGGTCATGTGTTTGTGTTTATGGGCGTGTGTGTAATGAGAACAGTAGGCATTTCATTACAGCCAGTGGGAGCTTCTCAACTGGAGCTGTCCACTGCCAAGTGCTGAACAAACACACGTGCACGTGTGCAATGAGCTGAACAATTTGATGGAATTTTTACTGGCTATTTGATATTTGGAATATGTAAACCATATAATGTTACACATTTAAAAAAAAAATCTAATATATTATCCATCCATCCATTATCTATACCAGTTTATCCTGAGCAGGGTTGCGGGGGTGCTTGTGCCTACCCAGAATGCATTGGGCAAGAGGCAGGAGTACAACCTGGGCAGGCCGCCAATCTATCGCGGGGCTAATAAATATTATTATTTCAGAAAATATTTTCAAAAAACCTTCCCTGTCTAGTAACAACAAACCAGTTTTACCAATTAATTGAATTTAATATTCTTTTTCAAGTACCATTACTTTTTTTTTCTGGTGCAGTGGCTCAGATTGGAAGGCTGCTGGTCATAGCACATGCTGTGTGATGAAAAAGATTTGCACCACAGCCTGCGATGTTTATTGATTGAGGGTGATCACTGCCCCAACGCATTTCTTTATGCTCTTTTTTAGTTCAGCAAGCCAACCACTCCACTTTCAAAGCATTCCTCGGAGCATGTTAGCAATACTAAAGCCGTTATCCTGTGCTCATTTAGTAAGTAAATGTTAGCTCTGTGCGTAGCTCTTAGTCTGGCTCCTGGCCTTGCCCTTTGTGTAAGTGTGGCTCTCTGGACCCCCCACAAAATCTGGCAGGCTTTCGGTTGTTGGCAATAGAGCAGGGGGGTCAAAGTGCTGCTACTTCCCTTGAAGAACAGCCAGTAATTAGCTGGAGTCCAGACCACGGGAGTTTACGCCACACAAATCCCATGTACAATCCTACACCCACATTGCACCCCACACCACATCCGAGCTCCGCCAAATTTACACAGACACACAATCCAAAAAAATAATTCTATGCCCACTTCAGACAAATCCAATCTCTATTTACTAGCCCAGTCCACATAAACTAAATTCAGCGTCTGCGCATAAAGTTCACTGTACACAGATTGTACCTGCCTGCAAACATTTTCACAACGTTTTAAACGTTTTACTTTTCCATCATGAAAGAGTCTTCCTCCTTTAGTGCTGTCACAATAAATAATCAGTTACATTTTATTTCAATATCTTCCTCGTATCATTGATTTATACCACATACTGTATTTTAGCAAATGTGCCTAGTGTCTAGCTATTTGCAAGAGGAATGAAGAAAGTTGTTTGAAATTTAAAAAGGAGCTTGAATGTGAATACCTGTTCTCAAGATGTGAAAATTGTCATTTTGCCAGAAGCAATAGAATTTCACAGGCTATGTCATCTGCTTCACACAAGAAAAATGATCTGACATATAAAGATCCAAGATATTTATTTATTTATTTATTTATTGTGCATATTTTCACTTGAAAATATCCTTATGCAAATGGTGTAAATATCGTTGGGAAAAATAAATATTATTTTAATTATATGCCCATTTAGATAGCTATGACCAATAGCATCCAACGCAAGCGACCAGCAGGGCCCAACTGGATGAGAGTGAAACACGCTTACTTCACATCCTGTAAAGTGCGCCTGGCGGGTGTGGATATGGGCTACAGAGGAGATACAGTACCAGCGCTCCCTTCCTGCCGGATTCATGATTTTCGTCCTACAACGGAGGGCGTTGCCTGTGAAACGAAACCTTAGCCATGCTATTTTCAGTGCATTTCCAGCATACTATTTCCTCCACCAATCCCCCCCCCCCTCCCCCC